>NW_010273948.1:85592-86650 GCF_000690775.1 Eurypyga helias
CCCACTATTTTCTCCACAACTGCCCATGTCTCCTCTATATCCTTTTCTCCAGAATCCATTCCCATGATTCTGGGAGGAGACCAGACATGCCTTAGCTCTAGGTATCTTTTCACTGCCCAGCCGGTTAGCACATACGTGCTCATTGCTGGCTGCTCAGCAATGATATGTGCTGATGTAGTAGGCTGGAATTTCAGTTTCTTGGTCTATCCAACCACAAATCTTGATTGAATTGTGAAGTTTGACCTCTCTGATATTTCTTCCTGTCTTTCAAACTGGCTTGAAACTATCTAAAGTACTCAAAAGTTGTGGGGGAAATGTCACAGCAGTTGAGCAACTCCAAGAAGAGTAGGACTTTGTTCTCTTAAAACACCAAGCCACAAAAAAATAGGGGGAGAAAAAATATGAAATAATTACTTGAAGTATAATTACTTTACAAATAAGTACCATTAAAATATAATAAAAGAAACTCAAAGGAAAAAATACATTTAGCATTTTAATTAAAACTATAAATTCCAACAATGAACGTTTTGGAATGGTCTATTACAAAAAGTAAATGAAACTGGAAAACTAAACCATCCTGAAGGAAAAAATAAGAGCACTGATTTTCAAAAGGTATTTAAAAATATTTTGATTGATGTGGCCCAGTATGTTTGAGTTTTATCTGTTAGAGAAGAATAGAAATTGGACTTCATATTTATTATCATTTGTATTGAACCAAACGACAAAGGACCCCAATTAAAATCAAGATCAAGTTCCCCTGGCACTAGGAGCTGTACTGCAACATGATTCAAATTCAGGCTTCAAAGCCTTGACTCTCTGTTCTACCTGTTTCTCCTGTGTCATGATATCAAGACAGGAGGCTGATCCTCCAGATCTGGATCTGATGTTTTGCCAGACTTCACTCTTGGTAGTTAAAGGAACTGTGATTACAGCCTGACTTTGGCTTCCAGCATCCAGGATTTCTATTCTTCTTCCCTCCCCATATCCTTCCCTTTTATCCTCCAAAATATAATGGACTTTGAAGAAAAACCTTTTCATGTTACCAGAAAGATCAAAAA
>NW_010273949.1:0-231 GCF_000690775.1 Eurypyga helias
ATTTTCCTTTGCATTGACCTCGCGGAGGGTCCCTCAACCCCCCTGCCAAGGGAAAGCCAAACCACCCCAAAATGTTTTAGCATGAGCCTGCCTTATGTTAACTATCCACAACTGGCTCTCTACATATTTAAATAGGGACCTGACGAAGCTTGTGCCTATACAGACATATGCCCCTAGCAGGGGTGCTGGCTTCTCCTATTTTCTTTGGCTCTGGTCTCGAAGAGAAGGTAG
>NW_010273949.1:268-12873 GCF_000690775.1 Eurypyga helias
AGTGGATTTTGCATCCCTGCATACATAAAACACACCATCCTTCCCAATGGCTATGGCCAGATCTGATCCTAGGAAGACTGACATCCTAGGCAATATTTTTCAGTGTTTCCCTTTCCTCCCAGCAGAAGGCAAAGGGAAAAGGGTAGCAAGCGCTAAACCAGAGAGCAAGTCACCCTGGAGCTGTACCCCACAAACAGGCTGGATTCAACACACCCAAGGTACCATCACAGTCACTGCAGATCTGCTCATTTGTTTTCATAAAATACAGCCCTCATCCCCCTGATGGCTTCACGTTCGGGTTTTTGGGGCAACAGGATCCTTGCTGTTCAACACGGGTGGCTACTAGTGAAGTTGGATGTGTAGGTACGCAGAGAAAGTGAGACAAACCCCCGATGCTGCTTGTTTTCATACCCAGGCTCTTCTCCCCTTTGCCCCGCTCATAGCCACGTCTTTCCTGCTTCATCTGGATTTTTTCCACCCCGCTTCCCTTTTCAACCGCTGACCTTAAGCTCCCACCCAATCTTCTTTCCCTGGCTGCTGTCCCTTGTCTCCCATTCTCTCTATCTGCATCCCTCCCCTCTCCTCCTTACTGAGTAGTATTTTGTGCCTCCATCCCTCTGCTCCTTAAGGATGGGGTTATCTCAGTCCTGTTGCGCCTTGGTACCCGTGTCCTGTGGCAGGGATTTTATCCCACTGCCGTCTTGATCCATGCCAGAAGGCTGAAATCAGAAAGTGAAGTATTTTATCAGGATTTCTACAGGTGATTGATGCCTGTGCAGGGCACTGGCTCCTACCTGCACCCCAATTTTAGAGTTCCCTGCACAGCAGCTGGTGCAACACTTGTTCCCATCAGCACAAATGCAATGGGCTTTAGGCACTTAAAGCATGGGGAAAAGCACTCCCCGTGCCTCAGTGGGTCTCCTCGTTTGCAGGACTCCCACTTGCCTCTGAGAGCAGATTTAGTGAAAGTCAGGGTTTGCTGGAGCCTTACTGCTGCTCTAGGGGAACCCTGGGTGTTCTAATCGGGTTTTGGAGAGGGCAGAGAAGAAGGAGCATCGAGGGGTGGTGAAAGACCGGTTCAATATAACGTGCTTGAGCAGTCCCTTCAGGGGATTGTTCTTCAAAAGCAGCACTTGGATATTTTACAGCTCTGTTTTGATGACTGATCTCTTGTGAGTAGGATTCCAGCGGTGGTAGCGTCTCACCAGAGGTTCGTTTGGTGGAGCAGCCGTGGGCGCGGGGAGCTGCCGCCGACGGAAGAGCTGGGGTCAGCGTGCTCTCAAAAACGGGCAGACGCTAGTTACAGCAGAGCTGCTTTCTGGCAAGAAATTGGCACTGTGCTGGAGAAGAAGCAGTGCAGACCCTGAGCCGAGAGGAGGAAGTTAAAAGCAGATGAGATCTTTGTGGGTTTGCAGTAACCGATGTCTGACAGGAAAAGCGAATTCATGCCAGCATAAAGGAAAGAAAAAAATGAGAAGGGCAGTTGTGAAAAATCCATACTGTTCACTCAGTAACTAAAGAGTTGTCTGACTCGAGGAGAAAAACAAAGTATTAGTTGCATGAAGAAAAATATGACCATTTCTGTAGCGCTCTCTGAAACCGAAGTTTTCCTCCTTCATTAGTGCTGACCCTTTCGGACTGTAAACATCACCTTCTCTTCTCTGCAAATCCCTATGTTGTTTTGAAATTTTACAAGTTCCATGGTTATCGATTCAAATGTTAATAGTTTGTCCTCAGCAAAATACCACACAAATGGATTCATGGCAAAACAACTTTCTGTAATAAGAAAATTCACTATAGCTGGAGGCGAGGAGGTGACAGTTCACAGTGCTGCAGAGAAGAGGGGACACTGAGAGGGCTGGGCAGGTTGGGAAAGTCTAAGCATTGGTTGTGGAAAGTGGATCAAGTGGAGAGCTCTGGGTAGTGTCACCCACTGCCAGAGGTGACTTCCTGGGCAAGCAGAATGTCGTCTGTATCTTCATCCTGCTCAGCCCCACTCTCCTCCACAGACAGTGGTCACAAAATTTCCACAGCCACTGGCTCTCACCAGAGTGTGATCATCCCCTGCTGTTTCCAGAAATTTCCTCACTCCACAAACTGTTGCAGTCCAGATTCTTTTGTTCCCTGTCCCATGTTCCCAGTCCCTTCCCACTTCCCAAGCTACTTCTGAACTTTCCAGTTGGTTGTCTTCAGCCCTGCAGCTTGTTTTCCGCTCTCCCTACCCGTGTTCCGGTATGGCTTAGCAAAGCAATCAGAAATTCCTCCTTTACACCTCCTTTCTCTCTTTGCTTCTGGTGCATTTGCTATTTTCCTGCTGTCGCTGAAGCCCACGAATGCCATTTGGCTTTTGCCCCACAACCAGACGACCAGCAAATCCTGCCTGTCTAACTGTACCTGCCACATGGCACTTTTTCCCTTACATCTTTGTCGAGGGGGAACTGTACTGTGGGCATAAAGGCGACGCTGATGTGGATAATGCGCTCTCTTGTTAGGCAGGAAGACTACCTTCCCAGCAAATGAATCAATTCCCTTCCCCAGAAGGGAAGCAAATCTGAGCCTTCCCCATTTAAGCCTGCTCTGTTGCACCTGGTGAAATTTTGGAAATTCCTGGGTAGCCCTTCGGAGTCCCACTTACATTCCTCGTGATTAGTAGAAGATTATGGGAAGTTTTTGCATGGATATCCCCGTCAGGAAAGTAAGCTGGCAGCATCCTTGCGTGAGCAGTTGTCATGATGATATTTAAGAAGTCAACTCATAAAATTATCGCCATAGCCACGGAGGCTCATCTTTCTCACTCAGAAGAAGTTAGAGAGGAGGCTGTGACAAAAGGACCTCGGTAGCGTTCGGAGCCGTCGGAGTTTCGGGGCTGCTGCTTCCCTGGGGGCTGTTACCCAGCAGGGACGCGCTGCTGGTCCGCGCTGCTTCTCAGCAGCAAACGGGTCAAACAGCTGCTCGGATGCTTTCGGTTGCTCCGACGTGCCGCTGGTGAAAGGCAGCAAGACAGCACCACATAGTTGCAGGGAACTGATGAGCTAAAACTGGAAAGCAGGAGGAGACGGCAGCAGGTGGCTTTAGCAGGCGGGAAAATGAAGGTTTGTATTTCCACATGCAGCAGAGGATGATTTTAACTATTCGGGGAGGTATTTGAACAGAAATCCTCTCAGCCGCTCGCCAGGCTCAGCAGGAGATGAGCAGAGACGCTGCTTTTAGACCCCGGTTACCTCCCCATATCCATGTCCCCAGTCCCGATGGAGTAGGTGGGTGGTGCAGCCCGAAGCTGGCTCCGTTGACAGCTGCTCTAGAACTGGCGACAGCCCTCTCCCCTGGCTCTGCTAAGCTTCCCTGGGCAGCAGGCAGCGACAGGAGCAGCAGCTGGGAGTTACTTTCTCCTCCAGATGCTGTAGAGGGGAGTGGGTTTCATCTTTGGGACCCAGAATTTGGTGGAGACAGCCATCGTTTTGTGACTCCTGTTCATCTGGGGGTGACACGAGAACGAGGGTCACAAGCTCGTTGCTGGCAGGGAGCATCACTCCTTCCTTGGCTCTGTGATCCTGGATGAAGGTGGAGAAGCCCAGTGCCAGTCCTGAGTGGGACAGGGATCGCTGCAGCACAAACAGGTGTTGGAGGGATGCAGCTGGAAGTCTGTCCCAGGGGAACAGGGAGCCCAGAAGTGCAGGAGGCACAAGCTACCTGCAGCACTTCCAGGGATGCTTCCCCTGAGCTCCCTCCCCCTGTGTGGTTTACAGGACAAGGGGAGAAGGGGCAAGAAAGCAGGAGTTGCAGAAAAATTCACCCACGCTAATACCCCAAAGGCACCAAGCTCTTAGAGGAGCTGGAGAGGTATTTTGTAGTGTGCTTGGGACATATGTGATTTTCCTGACATCAAAGCCCTGAGTTAATTGTGTTCATAAGCCATCCCACTTGCACCACTGGAACCACACTGTTCCTGTAAAAGGCTGTGCAAGCTTTGCCATGGTGTTACTAAAGGGGAACTCCTGTACTCAATTCGTCTGCAACCAACAGTGTTTCCAAACTCGTGGAGGCAGCAATGACACCCTCACAGCACTCAACCGACACACTCAGCACTCCTGAGAAAGTTCCCCCGCTCCCTCAGCCCCCTGCCAAAAAAATTAACAGAGGGTATGGGGTTTGTTAATGTAAAAACACACACACTTACCTTACACAGGGGATATCTTAAAGGCTCAGAGTGTTAGCAGTTTTGCTCACCATCACACAACACCAGGGCTGAACGGGGTGACGAAGCCGTGGAGCAAAAGCATCTCAGATCAGGAGACCGAGCGCGGAGGTGCGAAGCCATCAGAGCTGTCCTGCTTGTCCTCTGCCAACTGACCCTTGGGGTGACACAGACTGTCTGGGTGGAGAGACAGAGTGAAACTGTCTCAAGGAGGGCATTTGGTAATTTGGACTGTCTTTTTTTAAAGAGGGTAACACCTGCAACACCTCGGAAGCTCGCTAACACTTCCCTGCTTTTGTTTTCATGGCAGGGGAGGGACAGGCAGAGGTGAGATGACTCTCTAGGGCTAATTACTCCAGGCAACGTGGACTTGGAACGCAGCATCGCTATTCAGAGGGTTGCTGCACTTCATATAAATGAAAAACTCTGCTTAGGATAGCTGAACCTCACCCATTTTGTTTAAAAATAGGATCACTCTGTCTTGCCATGCTTTCCAGTCTGTTGGTCTAGCGAGCCAGAAGAAGCTGCAGTTGTTTCCAGGAAACGAGTGCTGGGATATATCCTGCTCCCATCTTCACCCTCCCTTCTCTTTGCAGCACCTCTGGTGCTGCAGGCTAACTGTTGTCACAGGGATTTACAGAAACCACACCTATTCCGGGAGAAAGGGAGTCACCATTAACATTTCCTTACAAGACAGCTATTAACAGATGTTCTGGTCAAGAAAAAGCCAAAAATGCCTTTTAAAAAAGAATCATAGAATCACAGAATGGTTTGGGTTGGAAGGGACTTTAAAGACCATCTAGTTTCAACCCCCCTGCCATGGGCAGGGACACCTTCCACTAGACCAGGTTGCTCAAAGAATGGAGGGGTTGCATCCAGGCTGGAGCAGAGTATGGTCCTACTCAGAAGGGAAAATCTGCATCCTGCCCCCGCTGACAGACAGAGCACCGGGGAGTAACTCAAATCACAGCCATGCTCCCCCACTCGCTCTTGTGTGGATGAGTCCCGATTGCTCCAGACCATCAGTGGGTTTCTGACCACAGGGTAGGGGAGAGGAGCCACTGGCTTGCTCCTCAGGTCACAGTGGGGCAGTAAGAAATGCGTTTGAGTGGCATATGTCACTCAGAACAGGACACAATAGTTCCTGTTTGTCTGTCATTAACCTACCCCTCATCTCTAGCCTTGCTGCAGGAGTCTTCTCCGTGACAAGGCCTGAAGATCCACCTCCTCTGGATCGCTGTGGTGCCCGTCTCACTCAAAAACCTTCCCCCACCTGTGCTTTCTCTCCCTGCTCAGCCCCAAAGCTGATGTTAACGCTCTCCACCTGCCCAAAGGTACGTTTCTGCCCAGGAATCCCCACACTCTGAGGCAGGTTAGCACGAAACCAGCAGCAATTCCCCTCATTCTTATTTGGGGTTTGGGCTCAGAACCCCTGGCAGAGGGATAGGTGTATGGGTAGAAAACAAAGCTTTTACTTCTAGATAAGTTTTGACCTGCTTATTTTGCAGCAAATTTTAACTAAGTCTTCATTTAGCTGGTTCTTACACACTTCCCCCACCTTGGATACTCCAGCCCTATTATCTACTTCAGTCTCATTATTTTTGCTTACTTTCTCCTCCTGTGCATGAGATATGCCTGGCACACTTGCCCATTTCCCATCCGGCTTTTGGCTCTCCAGAAAGCGGGACACTAGTGGCCATGGCAAGGACCATAACAAGGGAGAACTGTATGATGCCCAAAGGGGAAAAATCTTTTGAAGAAGCTAGAAGAGGAAATAATTAAGGAAGGATCTGCCCGCTGTGGGGAGCTCATCCAAAAAACCAGGCATGTCACTTCATAGGTCTAGCAATTTCCCAGCTACACGCCTCCATTAGTTAATTAGATTGATTAATGATGAACTTAGTCAAAGAAGGCTTGCGATAGTCAAAGCAGAAGCTGTGGAAGCAGGCAGTTGCTCGCCTTTGCATTCCTGGGTGTGCTGTTCCAACAGGTGATGGAGGTTTCCTCTGTGAGTAGCTGGAAACCCACTGTTGCCTGGAGAAGTTGTTTCTCTTTGCAGTTTGGGAACTCAGGTAGAATTATTTCATCCAAAGTTTTCCCAGTTTTGTACATCCTAGTTGGGTATCGGGCTCCTGGTTTCACTGTTCTCGTCTCTTCCCCAGCCAGGGCTCAGGATTCCACGTGTCCCCTTGGAACGGGGTTTGGCCTGGCTCTGCTGTTCTGCTTTTGGAGACAGCTGAGACACACACAGGCACGGAGAGCCAATAACGCGGTGCTGATCCCTTGCTCATCCAGAGCTACACGTAGTGGATGGCAACCCACCCCTTGGTGTTTAACTGGACACAGCCCAGCTGTGCTGGCAGCAAAGTCTGGGGAGCGCCCAGGTGTGGGGTCTGAGCCCCCCGACCTCACCCTCTGTGCCATCTGGCTGCTGTACAGGCTCCCCTGGAGCTGTGCCTTGGACGAAGGCTTCGCTGACTCTTCCTCACTGGTGCAATACAGAAATACCTTCCTCAAACTGAAAATAGAAGAAAAAGGAAGTGGGTTGGAAGGCCTGGATAGGTGGTGGGTGGCGAGGCGGGGGTTAAGCACAGAGGGAAGGGAGCTGGCTGGCAGGATGCAGACACAGATGCTGGGGTGGCTCTTCCTCTGTGTTGCCCTGTCAGAGGTGGGATCCGGGGACCCTCACAAGGAACAAATTAATTTTTTTATTCATTCACCTCTGAACTCCTCCAGCCACTTAATGAGAAATAAAGATCAGGAGCATGAGGAGCACCTTCCTCCCACAGGACTCAAACGACAAAACGCCAGGGCCACAATTCAAGCTTTCTAGGCACCTTCCCTCCCCACGACCCCAAGACGATACCAGTTACTCCCAGTCCTACCTGCCCAGGCAGCCACTGGAGCAGCACTGCTGGGCCGGGGGGCTGGAGTCTGTCCCCGAGCAGAAGTAGCTGCTGAGCCCCAGAGAGCCCTGGGCTGTGGGCCTCTCTCCTGCTTCCCCTGTGAGTGGTGTGGCAGAGGGTGGGGGTCCCTGGGGTGCTCCCAGCCAGCATCTCGGCGCTCAGCTGCGCAAACGCTTCAAGCTTAGAAATGCTCGAGCCCTGGTTTTGGCTGAGGGAGCTGAGAAACGGGAGAGTGTTTTGGCTGGGGGCAAGAAGAGCCCCCAGGCCTTGCCCACAGCAGCAGCTTGGCAGGGGGGGACAGTCGCAGCCTTGGGACCCCCATTTGGCACTGAGCAGCTTGTGCTGGGGGGTTTGGGGGGGCGAGAGCGAGGCTAAGCCCACTTGGGTGCTACTGGTGGGAAGTTGTGGATTAGGCTGTATGGTCAGACTCCGGACTGGGCTGTACAACTGCCTTTTGAGAGGGGAGCCACTGTCTCCAGTGACCCTGAGTCCTGTAGCAAAGATCCCAGGTTTCTCTGGCTGCAGAGAGTTAAAGTAAGTGTGTGGTACGATCAATGACGCCCTAAAACCCACAGGTTTAAGGGGATATTAGAGCATGGGTTCTGTCATGTTTTTAAGAGGCGTTGGTGCTTGAGCAGGCAGTCCCACCTGCTCTGCAGCGTGCAGCTTGTGGGCACCCCCTGGGAGCTCAGCAAGGAGGGGACCTCCCCACCAGCCCTGGGGTGGGGTAAGCATAGGCCGAGAAATGGGGCTCAGCCCCTTCCCCGGACTGAAGCGAGGTGTTCCTTCACCGTCTGCGTCCACGTGAGGAAGAAGCCTCTAGGTGTTTTAGTTCCAGAACCGGAGTCTCCGAAAACACGTCCTCTCCTGCAACGTCTGCCTGGGATAAGATGGACCAGTCCCTACAGATATCCCTGTGCACGTGTGGCCACTCGTCTGTTCTGCATCTGCCAGTACTGGTACAGACTTTGTAAACTTATTTATAGATTTATAGAAAGTTGTTTAATCGTCTTTCACAGATCCTCCTGCAAATCGCCCACTGCCTTCCAAAGCTGGAGCAGGCCAAAAAGAAAAATAGCTGGAAGAAGAGTGTTTATTGACCTCATCTTCATACACAGAAAACTGGGATTAAATATTCTGTCCAAGGTTACACACACAGGCTGAGGCAAGATCTGAATCCAGACCTCCTACATTCCCACCATATCAGGTGACTCTATCCCAGCATAAACTTCCTTTTCCAGGGAAGTTTCTCAGCTACAGATTCTCAGCTACATCAATATCTAGCCCAGTTGTTGACTTCCATAAGATTTTGCCTTTTTATATCTTGAAGAGCTATTGTTTTCCCTAAAAGTTCCACTGGGAGTGTGAGCCCAGCACTAGATTTTCTGGTTTTAGTGAAGCTTTTGCTCTTGCTACCTTCTCCCCCAAGCTCAGGCAGCTGATGGGACGGTATCAAGCGCTCCCAGGAAGGGACAGGGCCACCCTCCCTGTGGCAGCTGCGGCTGTGGCAGCTGCGGTTACTTATGCTGCCATTGCTGCTCCAGCAGAAGATTTGGCATCATCCACTTGGAATTGCTTATATTTGTTGTAAACTTACGAAGGACGCCTCAACACAAGCAGGAAGCAATCTTCAGCTTGGCAAATAACTCTTACTTACCTGCGCTACAGAGGCAGCAGTTTTGCTAGGTGGTCCTTTCAACCCAGCCCACCGAGACGAGGCCGGCATCTTCACTGTTCAGATGTCTGCTGATAGCAGAGGAGGAAAGGCTTTGGAAGGCAAAACACAGGTCAGGACCTGTTATCTCTGCTGTTTTTTCCTCTCTCTTCTGGCCAAGGAGAACAGAGCATTCAGTGCACTAACCCTGCTGCTGGGGTTTAGCCCCAGTCAGCAACCAAGTACCACAGAGCCGCTCACTGAGCTCCCTCCCATCCCCCAGTGGGGTGGGGGAGAGAATTGGAGGAAAAAGGTAAGGGAACTTGTGGGTTGAGATAAGAACAGTTCAATAATTGAAAGTAGATGACAACACTACTGCTACTACTACTACGTAATGAAAATACTACTACTACTACTACTGATAATAATAAGTAAAAAAAATAGGAAAAGGGAAGGAAAATTAAATGATACAACTGCTCACCACTGGCCGACCAACACTCAGCCAGTTCCCGAGCAATGATTCCATCCCAGAAAACTCCCACGACTTAGATACCAAGCATGATGTTTGAAGGGATGCAATGCCCTTTTGGTCAGTTTGGGTCAGCTGTCCCGGCTGTGCTCCCTCCCAGCTTCTTGTAGGGAAGAAGCTGGGAACACAGGTGCAATATCAGAAACTGAAAAAGTCCTTGGCTTGGTATAAACATCACTTGGCAACAACTAGAAACATTCCTGTGTTATCACTATTGTCAGCACAAATCTCGAACGCAGCCTCATACCGTGAGGAAGATTAACTCTGTCCCAACTGAAACCAGCACATCCACACAGTGTAGGGAGAAGAAAGCCAGTGAGAACAAGGGGTGCTGAGCAGCAGCCCCATACCTGGCTTGGGGCAGCAGCCAGCGAAGCCAGTGTTCTGCTAAAGGGAAGCTCGACTACCTGCAATTAACCTTCCCCTAAAGTGAATTAATTGCTCTGAAGGAAGAAGAACTGTTAGAGGTGTTCCTGCCCTGTGGGACTATAGAAATAATTGTACTGAAGTTGTATTTGATGCACTGTTAAAATTTGGGGGGGTTGGGGAGTTGTTTTGTTGTTGTTGTTGTCAGGCTTTTCTTTTTTAATTTCTTTGAGAGCAGTTTCTAAGCAATTACTACACAATATTGTCAAAGCCACAACCTGGAAATCCAAATTGGCAGCTCCTTATGGAAGAGAGGATCCTCAACTGGAAGGATTTCAGCTCTAAAGTAACCACAGGATTTGACATACGGGATTTTTCAGTGTGAAACCGATTACCTTGTTTTCCCCTAGATGTTGCTCCTCTCTGCCCAATCCTGCACTGAATCCAGTAGCTTGGAGAAAGGGAAAAACTGACACGTAGAGCAAGGAGCAGAAGAGAAAGAGGAGCATTAGGAAAGCATGTTAGACTGAAAGTTGTCAAGCGGGAGGCAGCAGCTGCTGCCAAATCCCTCCGTTCTGTTGCCATCCTGCCACAGCCCAGATCACGCCAAAATATCCCAGCAGGGCACGCGGGATCCACCCCGCAGCTGAACGTTCCCCGGCGAAGGCAGGTCGTGCGTTCCGTGAGGTGAGACACCACGCCCTACTCGCAAAGGTCTGTGCTGCCAGCGCAGCGGGATCCCGTACCGCCAGCAGCGATTCAGCCGTCAACAGTTCAGCAGCTCTCCTCTCCGACACCGCTGCAGGAGTCAGGTGTCTGCGCACGCGGAACCTGGAGCTGGTAGCGGGGCCGCTTGCAGACTACTCACGTCTGACATCGTACGGGGTGTGAACTCTGGTTCTCTTCAGCCGTCCTTCAGGTTCTCCATCCCTGCGAGTTCACAAGGTTCTACCGTGAGACAGAGGCCCAGCTCGGTTATCAACGCGCTGCAAATAAGCATTGCTCAGCACCTTGGATCCACAGACCGTGCCAGTAAAAGACGGGGTAGTTACTGTGCCGAGAACAGGAGGAAAAACGGAGCAGTGGAAATGAGGGGCCCAGACAGCCCACGGCTCCTCCATCTACAGATCTGGAGGACTGGTCTCTCCACAGAGCTGATCCATTGTCCTACCCCCATGGGTTTATATGTGGGGTTTTTGGGTAGTGGTTTGGATTTTTGTCTTTTATTTAAAGAAAATCTAAAGACCTGTGCTGGGAGACCTCTGTATGCAACCGGCTCATTCTCGGTCAGTACTTCCCTTTGGGTTAAATCTTGAAAGACAAAGACTCTGAAGCATCCTGGAAGGTTATCTTGTGTCTGTGCTGTTTACTGCTGGTGCTCTATTCCATGTGTCATGGGACTGGGTTGGCATGAGAAAAATCCAGCCTGGAAGATCAGTCAGATCACAAATTACTGAATTTGAGCTGCTGTGCAAAAAATATCATAGAATCACAGAATGGTTTGGGTTGGAAGGGACCTTAAAGACCATCTAGTCCCAACCCCCCTGCCATGGGCAGGGACACCTTCCACTAGACCAGGTTGCTCAAGGCCCCATCCAGCCTGGCCTGGAACCCTTCCAGGGATGGGGCATCCACAGCTTCCCTGGGCAACCTGTGCCAGTGCCTGACCACCCTCTCTGTGAAGAACTTCTTCCTGATATCCAATCTAAATCTCCCCGCTTTCAGTTTAAACCCGTTACCCCTTGTCCTATCACTACAGGCCCTTGTAAAAAGTCCCCCCCAGCTTCCTTGTAGCCCCTCCAGGTACTGGAAGGTGCTATAAGGTCTCCCCGGAGCCTTCTCTCCTCCAGGCTGAACAAGCCCAACTCTCTCAGCCTGTCCCCATAGCAGAGGTGCTCCAGCCCTCTGATCATCTTCGTGGCCCTCCTCTGGACTCGCTCCAACCGGTCTATCTCCTTCCGATATTGGGGGCTCCACAGCTGGACGCAGCACTCCAGGTGGGGTCTCACCAGAGCAGAGCAGAGGGGCAGAATCCCCTCCCTCGACCTGCTGGCCACAATATGCCCTTGGTCCTACGGCAGCACTGGGAGGAGGATGAGGGCGGAAGCACAGATCAGGCTGGTGGAACAGTTACGTCAGAGTTGGTTCTTGGTGACCTGCACTCTTGATCCCTGATGTATCCCAGGGATAAGGAAGAAATAACCGCTTTTTAAGCTTAAAAGGTAATCTTGCAGAGGAAGCACCGCTAGCCTGTTTCACACTGGGGAACTCCTTTGCACCAGAGCCGCCCGTTTTTCAAGCGCTGATTTAAAAGAAGGCGTGCAGATCTTCAGCGTTCTGCCCAACGCATGTGAAGGCAACAGGGCTCTGCTGTGAAGATACCAAAGACACAACCCTCAGCTGCCACCACGAGGGTTAAGAAACCATTCCATGTAAGGCAGCCCATGAAATTCAGCCGAGAGATCCAAGGACACGGCTCACAGTCTCTCCCGGCCTCGAGTACCTGCCGGGTTCGTCGACGAACGCTGCATCTCGCACGGCGCAAGGGGTAGAGGGGGGAGTATTGAGGCGTTCAAGGCCACGTTTGACCCAAACTGAGCAGCACGATGACAGTATGTTTGGCGCTGTCTGGACACACTACTGATGTATTTTAAGGGAACCCCCGCTTTTGCCCAAATGCAACCCAAGCGTTGTACTTGCAGCTCTGTGAGAGACACAGAGTGCTCCTCGCCTGCGCGCAGACAGGGGCAGCCCCACCCCGAACGCTGTAAGCAGAAGGGAAAGGGAAGCAACGCAGGAAGCGCGGTGCACACGTACTGCAGGCCTGAGCCTGCGTTTCGTGTTCTCCTTTACGCTGTGGCTCACAAGACAAGGGCACTGATGGCACGAGGAAAGCTTGTTCGCAGCTTTGCCCAACCAAACAGTTGCTTCTGAAGGAATCATAGAATCATAGAA
>NW_010273950.1:0-22865 GCF_000690775.1 Eurypyga helias
CCCCCGATATGCACCGTCTTGCTCCCAAAGTCACTGAAGTCATTAAAGTCAGAGCTAGCATGTCTGTTGCCTTTACTGACACACTGGAATTTAAACAGGAGAATTCTGGAATTACAGACCTGAGTTTTCACAGCTTGAGCTAAACCAGCAACACCTCTCTACTCCTCATAATTATCCATCATGCAGCTAGCCCTGGAAGATTCTTGACTGGACCTCATTTAAATGGCATTATGAATTTGTAAGGTGAACTCTTCAGTTCTCGTCACTTATGCCAAGCACAAATGTTCTGCTTCAAAATGTGACCACAGGCCCATTGTGTAGGTCAGATTATGCACAGCATATTGCTTCCATGAAATGCAGAAATTCCAAGGAATGTAAGAAGATTAATTCAACTCTGTGTTATTCAACTTCCTTTGCACCATTCTCTTAGGTATCTGAATGTATCACCGCAACAAAATCAAACTATCACTTTAGTCCTTAAGGTTCTGGTTGCTGTTGCCTGACCATTTCAGAGTGGAGCAAAGCCCACTCTCAGTTTTTGAGGTTAAAATGCCTTTATTTTGCTGGATTTATCTAATAGAGACAGGTTAATAAATTGCAGCATTCATAATTTCATACATTTTTGGCTGTGTTTCAGTTTAAAAATTGTCCATTAACAGACCTTGAAATCTCTGAACAAATACATTATCTACCATTATATGCACGTTTCTCAGATGAGTAATTTTTGATCTTCAGATTGCTCAGGCAGTTGCTTAGAAACATTTGTCTGCATTAGTTACACAAGTCATGTGGTATTATTTTTTCTCTTCAGATTGGATGGTTTCCGTGAATAAGCAACAGAGCATGAAATGCAAATTTCATGATATAAAATTCAAAACTTGCTTTTGGCAAGGATTTGATTTATTACATTTACAGTACAAGATGAAAACAAAAAGGTTATCTCTGTGATCTGAATGACTTGACAGGGAAAGTAATGCCTGCATCACTGAAAACTAGTGGCATAATTGACAAAACAAACAAAAACACATTTAAAAAAAAGGAACTGCCTGGAATCAGTGGAGACTGTAGTCTAGGGAGCTTCAAGCAAATTATTATTTGCCTTTATGGAGTTTTGAGCAAGCAAAGAAAGAGAAGCAAGTAGCCTTGTTCATACTGATAGTAACAGCCAGGTCTCATTCATTAAGGTTGAAAAAAGTATTCACTAGTATTTCATTGTAGATTATAAGGAAATACTGTAGAACCTTTTTTTCTGCTGATAATACCAGTATGAGAAACTGCAAACACACCTTTTTGCTTCCTGTAACTTTGTAAAAGAACCACTTGTATTTTCCTAAGTATCTCTCTATTGATAGTAACATTTTTTCTTCTCTATTGGATGCAACAATTAATAAAAGTAAAACTATTGGTTCAAAACCAAATATAGAACTTTACTAGAAGAGACTGCTGCTTTCAGTTAGAGAAAACCAAATATGGTAAAACTATGTTACTGTGCATACTCTGAGTGTGATGCAGGGTACTTCTACAAATTTTGAAGCCTACATTCAAAATATTGTCAAAATCGTGAAGACTAAACCAACCCTGAAGAAGGAAATAATGCTAAAACAATGGAGAGAAACTTAGAAACACACAGTATTTTTTTTTTCCCTAGCAAATACTTCAACTCAGGCTGCAGGGACTGATGGACAGTAAAACCATTTGCAAAGAGGAAGATACTAGCTGAGGTTTTGCTGAATTGTAATGCCACCTTGGAACATAAAGGTATTGGGTCTGACGGCCATCAGCAGTGGCACTAAACAACAGAGATGCTTCTCATCCCGTTACTAATTAAGTAAAGCCTCTGACTAACTTTCCTGGTACTCCCTTTCAAACCAGCAGCTCTGCCAGAAACTAATGCTAGTGGCTGCCAAATGACAGCCAGTGTGCCCAGCAGCTGAAGCCTGACATCAGTGCAAAATATTTCTGCCACCCATGATTTAAAACAGGCTTAGTTTTGGGTGGGCTATGAGTAACCCATGATTAAGAAGAAATCCTTCTGCTAGCAGAAACAGCAGTAAGTGAATATGAAATATATATGCACAGTCCTATCTCACAAATCCTAGTAAGGGCAGAGCACAGAACCCACCAGACGTAGTGCCACCCTTTGAGCACTTTGCTCAATATTCACTCAAATGCCAAAGTGGTATTAATGCAGTACTAAAACACTGAATATGAATTTGATAAGAAAAGGTATACATTTTGATTTTAGCAAAACCAGTCTTCATTAAATCCAAATTTCTCCACTGCAACTTTGTTTGCATAAAAAGTTCCACAGTTCTAAAATACCAAAGAATCCCTTTTCTTCCTCCCCCCTGCCCCACCCCACCCCCCTTCCTGTAACAGGCATCTCAGATCTTGCTCATCCATTTTCAATAGTATGTTGCTCCCTTCATAGATGCACACAGAAACTTGGTTTAAGGAATATGAGCTCGTAAATTGCTGTCTTTTGCCTCTGTTTTAAATAAGGCAAGAAAAAAAAAAAGCCAACATCCTGGGCGAAGATTAAAAGCCGCATTCATATTAAAGAATGGTGTCTTTTACCAGTGAAACTGAAGCTGTAGATTATTCTGTGCTGATAAAGTACTACAGTGGGCAAATAACTTTCTCATAATGAACACTGCTGTAAAACAATTTATCTACAAGAAAGGAAACAAGTTTGCATAATCCATTTATGGTTGATTCAGCTTTAGAGGAATTTGTTATATAAATATATCTCGCTCTAGGGAATTGTTTTGCCAAAATAACTAATGAAAGTGTTTGAGCAACTTAACACTGATAATTAATAAGATTTTTCAGTATCACAATGGACAATGACATCTTCCCATGTACTTTAACCATCTCAGCAGTGAAGAAAAAGCTTGGCGGACTCCAAGACCCACATACCTCAGAGTGTGGAAAATAAATTAACTTAGTAGTTGCAAAAATGCTAAGTAGATGAAAGGTTTTAATTGATCATCAAAAGGTGTTTCACAGTACTTCCTTAAAAAACATTACATAGCACAGTAATTATCACTTTAAAAATCGTAATTAATACTCCATCAATTGTTGCACCGACATTTCCAATACTCTGCTATCATGCTGGAATGTTGGACTAAGCATAATCTAGTACCATTACGTTGTTATACACTTTTCTAGCCATCACAAGTTATGTTTTAAGTTTAGGTGTCAATATTAAATCATCAGGAGGGATTACCACAGGTAACTCTTTCACAATCTCATCAATAACACCTTGCCAGCTACAACCCTGTAGTCTTAAAATTTACAGTGAACCTTACCTGCTTTTGTGGTCACATAATTATTTTTATTATGCTTTGTGGCAATGTAGGCTGCCAAAAAAGGTTGTCCTAAAATCCCAGTGTGACAAAAATCAATTTTCAGATGCAAATGAGGGTGCCATAGGTGACATTTTTCATACCCAATAAATTGCCTGTCTGTGGCTTTGAACTAATGGACACATAAACAACAGAGATTGGTGCCAAGGTATTGCATTATAATCTTAGCAAAGTTTTATGAGACTCATGCTACAGGCTGCAAAGACAAACTAAAACAGCAGGAGCAGGCATGAACAAATTGAGAAAACCTGTAAAAATAGATATAGGGTTGGGGATTTTTTTTTTTTTTAACATTCTTTTCCTTTACATTTTTCTGAGCTCCAGTTTCCCACCTATCTACTTTCCCATCCTTTTAATTTTACTGCTCTTCATGACCACCTTCTGTCTGCCACAATGTTTACCTCATTATTGTTCATCACCTCTCCTCTCCTCTGTCCCTAACCTGTCTTCCCAGTTTCCTTCCCAGAAAATTTGTACAAATGGGGTTCTTTCCCATTATACAGGCTGGAGAGGTGGGCCACTGCCAACCTCCTGAAGTTCAACAAGGCGAAGTGCAAGGTCTTGCACCTGGGTCAGGGAAATCCCAAATACAAGTACATACTGGGCAGAGAATGCATTGAGAACAGCCCTGAGAAGGACTTGGAGGTACTGGTAGACAAAAAGCTGGACATGAGCCGGCCGTGTGCAATGGCAGCCCAGAAAGCCAACCGTACCCTGGGCTGCATCAGGAGAAGTGTGGCCAGCAGGGCAAGGGAAGGGATTCTCCCCCTCTACTCTGCTCTTGTGAGACCCCTCCTCCCACATTTCTGTGTCCAGCTGTGGAGCCCTCAACATTAGAAGGATATAGACCAGTTGCAGCAAGTCCAGAGGAGGCCACAAAGATGATCAGAGGGCTGGAGCACCTCTGCCATGGGGACAGGCTGGAGAAGCAAATGCTCCAGGGAGACTTTATAGCACCTTCCAGTGCTGGGGAGGGGTGTGGTGTGGGTGTGCGAGGCTACAAGAAAGTTGGGAGGGGACCTTTTACAAGGGCCTTTATGGATAGGACAAGGGGCCAAAGCTTTAAATTGCAAGAGAGAACATTTAGATTGGACATCAGGAAGAAATTCTTCCCAGAGAGAGTGGGGAGGCACTGGGACAGGTTGCCCAGAGAAGCTGTGGATGCCCCATCCCTGGAAGTGTCCAAGGGCCAGGCTGGATGAATCATAGAATGGTTAGGGTTGGAAGGGACCTTAAAGATCATCTAGTTCCAACCCCCCTGCCACGGGCAGGGACACCTTGCACTAGACCAGGTTGCTCAAAGCCACATCCAGATGAGGCTTGGAGCAACGTGGTCTGGTGAAAGGCGTCCCTGCCCATGGCAGGGGGTGAGACTGGCTGGGTTTTAGGGTTCCTTCTAACCCTAACCATTCTATGATTCTATGAATTTTTGTATTAAATAGTGAAGGGACATAGATTAGTTCTGTGTTACTAAATCTGTGAAGTTAAAACACAGATATATTTTCTTGGAAAGTTTAAATATAAGAAATGCACTGAAACTAGTGTTACCTTTAAAAGCAACAAGGACTATCTGACCCCAGGGCTTGTGTCAAATTTGGCTACACTTCAAAATCATGAGGATTTCTGCATTTTCATAAAACAAATATCAGGGTTTTTATAGGCTGTTCTGAAGCTTATCTGGAATAATCACAAATTTCTTGAGCCTGCAAATTCAGATAGAAGTCCTTAGATATTTACTCTTAAAATACAAATAGAAACATGCTAAAACCAATATTTTAATGCTATGTTGATAGTATTGTTTTCAACTACAGCTGAAATAAAAGATATGATTACATAGTAGCTTAGAAACTTCCTCAAAAGATTTAGGTAAAGTTCAAATCTTAAGCTTTTAAAACTTTAAATCTTGAATTAAAGAACAATTTTTTTATTTCACCTTTTTCTGATGTTAGGAAAATATGACCAGTACTAAGATGACAAAGAATTGTCTGCTGCATCAGTTATCCCTATGCATATCCAGTTGCAAAACTGGGATAATAACTTGGGAAAAAATTACAACATTTATTGACGCTGATGCTCTTCAGTGGTGTATCGACTTCTTTTTGTTTTGACGTAGGGGATGGAAAAGTTATTTTCTTCTGCTGCACATCTATCACGCTTCTGAAAAATCAGAGCTCCCTCTGAAGTTAATAAACTCATGCACCTTGACTTTCCCTGTCAGCATCATCAGGGCAACAGGAAAGCAGAACAGGATCCTCATACTGTGCAGACATAACTTCAAAAATACAGTTTTAAACTTTTGTTTATGCCACTTGTCGGTTGGCCAAATAAATTAGTCAGAGGCAATAGTTTATTTCCATTGCCAGAGCAACGCCTGGCACTGTGTGCATATGGAATTCAGGGCAGCATGCCACAACCATCTCCACCCTGTTCTTCTGAAAACAGAAATTACGATGGAAAGTATGAAACATACTGTTCCCTGCCTTTTAAGGTCACCACAGACATTTACTTCTCATGCTAGCTAACATACACAGCTTCTCTTTCCTCCATCACTCCATTCCTTCAGGGTCTTGTAACCCACGCAAACATTTGGAAAGCGAGTCTAATTCCAAAACTCCACAAGTGACTTTGGTGGCCAAAATGCTTGACCAGATAAACTATCCGCATCACTGTTGGCAATGCAGAAAGTGCCTAGCAGAAAATTCCCAAGCAGTGGAGAATTACCTTCTACTAAACGTACACCACAGAGGAGCACCAAGGTCTCTCCATCCTCCACAAGCACAGCAAGTACCTCAGGGCTGCACTCTACAGAGAGGCACCGGATAATGCAGAGCTCAATTTTACAGTTCTTCCTTACAGGAAGCAACTTCAACTTGTATGAATAAAAAACCTACCCATTGATTAAGGTCTACTTCTTAGGATTTTCAGCTTTTTCTGATGCTGAACCAGATTTGATTGGATGATAACTCCCAGCAGCAGAAGATATCAGCCAAAAGATCAATTACATCAGATTCACCAATTTATCTGTGGTAAACAACAGCAAAACAGAAATTGGAGTAAGATATATAAAAACCCATCCCAAACACAAAGGAAAAACTTCTTCGATACCAGATATGTTCACTGACAGTATATTTGGCGCAAAAGATTTACAAGTATGTTTAGTGAAAAATCTGCTGAGAGGTAATTCTACAGTCCTAATCTCGACCATTACTGACCAAAGCTATTAATTTATACAAGAAGTTAATTTAAAAGTGGAAGATACAATGCAGTTCTATGAACTCTTACTAAATGTAGAGCCCTAGGGCTCAGTGTACTTTCATTTTAAGTAATTGTATTCAACGTGTAAATATTAAAGACTTAAATATACCAAGATAAATGAATTCAGACTTGCTAAAAGGTTTCTATAAATAAAAACCTATTATGTCACTTCTCCGGATAATCTGCTTTGTTGACAGTTACTATAAGAACAGAGTATTCCAGTCTCCCTGTAGTGAAGATGAAACAGTCACCTAAGGAAAACCTTTCCTAATTAGAACAAGGCAGGTACTAAACCTATCGCTTGGCTTATCTATGTTTTTGGAGCTGGAGTTCATTAACTTGTCAGTACTGATTCCTTTTTAAATAGGAAAATGAAATGAAAAAATGACGTGCAAATCAATATCAGCTCTTAAGTCATGTTCTCGTTTAGCAGTGTCAGATATGAAATATTGAGAATTAAAAATAAGTTTTCTAGTGAAAAACCATGCTCAGTATGCCTTTGTTTTTTAATAAGAGAATTACTGCAGTGAATTAAGCTGGTTGTTGTCCCATGATACAAGTTGTAGCATATCAGAAGTTAAAGAAGATCTTTTAAACCCTGTTTTTATTTTAAGTTTGGTGTTTTTTTTTTTTTAAATGACATTAAGCTTAACAAATCTCCTGTTATACACAGAAATCTCAGACAGAGAGGTATAAAACTGAAGATTGTCAGTACTAGAACACTTTGTCCAACCTCTGCTTTTTCTGGAAGCTCTTTGGGCAGATGCTATCTTTCACTACATGTAGGAACAATTTCTCAAAAGCCACAATCTTTGTCAGTGCTTTTATATTACTACAGTGAAATGAAGAGAAATAATGAAAATGCAAAACATTTTTGTTCTCTCCCTTGATTCTACTAAACACATACCCTTACACTGGAAAGCAAAGTCTTATCTTCCTATTGTCTAGAGTCAAGATTACTTTCGCTCACCTTATTTTCTCATTTTATAGTTTTAAAGACTGGGTCTTAAATCAAGCCACTTATCTAATTCACAAATGTTCCAAAACACATTTTCCATTAATAAAATGATCCTAAATACAGCCTATTGCACTGAGTGCCAACTAAAAGAAAAGCCACAATAATTACCAGCAGTGACAAGGAATGGGAAAAGCCATTTAAAAAACCCAAAATAATTCTCCCCCTCCACCTTTCCCCTGCCTCTAACTACCCCATATTTTCCTACCTCTAGAAGATAGAGTAACTATGTCCCTCAAGTAAAACAGCTGCATTTCTGTTTATTAGATAAATATTAAAGGACATCTCTCCCTTTTATGCTTCTAACAAATTTCCCATATTTTTCCTCTAATTGAATATGACATGTTAAAGCAGGAAATATTTCCATTTGAGAAACAGACTATTGAACTTTGCTGGCAGATGTTAAATTTATTAAACATCATAGGACAAAACAGAATCTGCCGTATGGTATTTACTATTTGAGATATCATTAAAGTAATTATAGTCAATACACAAAATCTCGGATTAAAAGCCACTGAATAAGTCTGAAACTTCTGAGATCCTCCAAAGAGCTACATGATTAAAATAAAAAAAACCCACCACATTAATTTTGCAGGGATTCAGCTGACAGCATATTAAAAATATCTGAAGAAATATTTTTTCCCCTGTTTCATAGACACAAAATATAACAGGCATACTGTGACTGCCCACTAACATTATGCACAATTAATATTATAGATATAACAACTCGATGCTAATAGCATCCCACAGAAAGGACTATACCGTATGATTGTCCCACTAATACATTCAGCTTTCCTGTCAATTAAGCAACATGGAAGCACTAACAATTAACATCAAGGTCACCCTCAAACAAATTTTGATTTGGACACTCCTTATAGCAGATTTATGAGTAGATTCAAAGCTCATTAAAGTCAGTGGAACGACTCCTGTTGACTTAATGGAGATTGCATTTGGTGTACTGCTTTCTATGCTTTCCTATGACGGATTAATTACACGGTTTTGTGAATAGTCATGCCTAAATTCAACCCCGTAACTTAAAGCTTCAAGTCTTACCTCACATACACATGTAAATTTGTGGGCAATGAGTGCAAGTGTTATAGATGTGAGCCAAATCATCCCCTACTGTAAATTCCCCTACTGTAATCCTTAAACTGAGGTTCTAATGTCCCCTCCCCTGACCTCCAGCTTAGTTCCTCATTGAGGGTCTATATGAAGCATGACAGACTTTTCTGTCAGCTTTAAAGGGATGGTTATTGGGAGTGGGAGGAAGAGGGCAAACCACATAAGGACTGCACAATACAGCGATGCAGAGAAAATAAAGTTGTCTGCAGATAAAGTCAGAAAGTTACTTAACCTGCCCTGCACAGCTACGTACGCAATAAGGACGCATGGATTGAACCATCCATAGTTCTTCTGACATAGACAGGAAAAATCTGTCCCTTCAACCAATTTACATGGCAATAGAATAGCCAAAAAGGACATGAAATGGGTAGAACTTTGCATCATATTAAGTTGATGGCACAGAGTTGACGATTTTTCCCTTGACTTGCTACTGAAAAAATTCACCTCTGTTGAAAACCAAAAAAGGGGCAAACAAATTTCTCAGTATCCAATTGCAGGCATTATTGAAACAGTGGATAGAACCACCAATTGTATCAATTCTAAGATTATTTTAATTAAGTAGCAGAAACATCACTATTCAAAAATTGTCACATTGTTCCTCTTTAATAAAAAACCCCAAACTGGACATAATATGTTTATTACATCTACAAACTATGCATTGAAAAGAACATGTTTCAAAGTCTCTCTTGCAAGATATCCCACACTAATATATTAGTAATGTTGCTATGGATGCAGCTAGAAATTGAGTACGTGACCTGTCCCAATCAACCTCTCAGTACGGTGGTTCAGTTTTTAATCTAAATCATGACAGTAAATGAATGAATCTATAACTAATAAGTCTGTTGACTGAGCCAATATCAAAACAAATAATGAAATCCCCATTTCCAAAATCAGGAATTCAATTCTGGTTTTGTTTTTCACAGGCAATTCTATTGCAAGGGCCTGATAGGATTAACACAGGCCAAATAAAATACAGAGTACTAGTGAAATAATCAACTTCATTTAAGGCATGAGTTTAGAGATTACATCAAGAACAGCAGTAAGAACAGAATATTTAGACTGAATATTCTTGTAGCCAGATGCTGCCATGCTGGAGCACAAGGACTGAGTATACCTGGTCCTGCCAGGGTTTTTGTCTGCCAAGATAATCCTTCAGCAGTCATGAATTTGCTATAAAACCCAAACAGCTGTCTTTTTATTTCATTTCCGGGAAAACAGAGTCACAGACATTCTTCCTGTGCAGAGAAGAAACTGCAGAGTGTAGTATTTGTCAGCCAATCAGGAATTTTGAATTTATTGGATTTTTGTTAGTGAGTTCAACAATATCCAAATCAAAATGATATGCCTCCTGAGAGCACTCAAGTGCCCTATTTCATATGGGCTGACATGCTATTTTATCACCACAGTGCTGTGCCTGAAGGAAGCCCTCTGCATTTTGAAACAGCCTTTTAAACTTTTAATAGTGTAAACATGAACAAATTTCTTACAAGCAGATCTTTTTGGGGAGATCAGAAAAGTCAGGTGATACTAGCATGTACTATAAATCTTCAGCACCTCCCAGGATAGCCCAGTACTTCCCAGCATCATCCCCTTGAAATCGCTAAACAAAAAAATTCTGTGTTGATATGTAAGAATGAAAGCTTGATACAGCCTTCCAGATTTTAAAAAACTTCCACTATCACCTTTCTTCCAGGTGATTAGAGAATAAATCTTTACACAGCACAACAGGCTTCATTGCTGTGGAAAAAAAAAAAAGTCAAAGAACAAAAAAAACCCCATCCTGCAAACATTCGACATGTTAACATACAGCAGCAAATCTAGAAGAATTTTTTAAAAAGTAATTGGTTTAAAAAAAAATTAATAGCTTGCTTTTTATCATAAAGTCTGCAAAGTCTATAAATTTTCATTCTATGGACATACTTTGCATGTTTGTTCTAGTAACTCTGAAAAGACAGTGGGCATCAGGAGGATATTAAAATGCTTAACTATGTTGTTTCTTAGCAAAGGCCTTAAAGATCCAGCAAATCTTGTCATTTATACTCATATGACATGAGTAATCGGAAGACAGGTTCACACACACAAAAAACCCCTCCAAATTGCCACTTGTGAATACACAGGTCGTGTCAAAGACTGTTTGACAGAGATCATAAAAAAAAAAAAAAACACACAGTACTGCAGAAGAGGGCACTTGGCTACATAAAATATTCCATAGTTCTCCAGTGTGATTAGCACCATTATAGACAAATGCACTTTAAGTTAAGCATTTAAACCATTTTGGATTGATGATGCAAATAAGGACCCTCTTTTAAGCAGTAAAATCTACAGTATTGTACTAAGATTATACAGTCCACAAGAAGGCCAGTACACCGAGAGCTAGATCCAGCCCTCTTTTTCAAAGGATTATTAGTCTATTCCTTAAAAAGCTGTATATACTGGATCCATGACTCATTTGTCTCAAAACCACAAGGTAATTGTAGAGATAAAGAAAGAAAAGACAAAATGATTTCAAGACAATTTCCCGCGGAGTTCAAACAGATGCCAAATGGTCTGACAGGTACGGAATACACCAACCCACACGGGTATTTGCTGACTTGCAGGTAAATTAAAGTGTATCTGTTCACGGTAGTTTGAGCTGTTGCTGGCTAAATGACTTTGCATTGCTAGAACTTGAATCTAACCAATTATCAGAACAATTACTAAAAATATTTTAACAAATCTATTCCTACTCACCAGGAAACTCAGTTACTGCTATACACCAAACTACAGTCATAGCAACGTCATTAAGAAATTAGAGGCATAATTCAGTCTCTCCTTTTCTACTACTACAACTGTGCCAGTTACCTTAAACAAGAATCTATCTTTTCCATAGTAATGAAGGACACTGAGGAATTTTAGTGGTATGAAAAGTATTAGCAGTAGCAAATTACTGCATGCAGCAGGGCTCTTGGCCAGTTCAAACCAACCTGCTGCCCCCTCCACTCTCTTCCTGTGCAATCACAATACCCAGGTGCCCTCCCAGTAAGAGGGGGAGGTATAAAAAAACAACTAGTAAAACTACTTTTTCTAAGATGGATCAACTGCTTAATGCAAAGGTTGCTCAGTTTGCTTTGGTGGTGAAACCAGAAGCGAGGAGCTGGATGATTAACAACTCCAAGATGACTGTAAATATTAGCAGAGTTATTAAGGACATACCAAATTATATAAATTATATCAAAGTTTAACTCTGTCATTCTTGTGCTGAATATTTCTTCAACTTGCCAAGTTATTCTAGGTGCTTAAGAAAACTAGCTGTAAAATAAGATGCAAAGGAATACTCCTAAAAGCAACAGAATTGTGACGATCAACACATAAAGAATTTTAGGTCCAGAAGGAACCATCTGTCCTTGCAGTGGCAGAATCAATTCTTGGGGGAGGACAAATGTAGATTTTTATCCTGTGATGCTCCATTAAATGCTTAAGATGTGTGCGGAGATAGGTGTTACTGTAATAACCATAATAAATGTTCTTCAGGTTTGTGAAAACCAGCATGGAACTACTGGGACAATCATTAGGGATGATTATTGATGTCTCTGACGGAGAGAAATTGCTAAACTCTTACTCATGAAATCGTCTTTTCATGTGAATAATTTCTCCTACCATGGTGCTCTCTCAAATCCACCCTGTTTCCGGAAGCCAAAAAGCTTAGAGTGGGAAAATATCAGCAATATTTTGTGTCTCTGACACAAAAAAGAACCTCGAGTTTAGTGCTGAACACAACTTACTTTGATGTCCTCTTGGGATTGTCACTGTTCCTTAATAAATTTGAGGTACCACAGGTGAACCCGGGGTAGTTGTCATACACAGACTGCATCACTCCTGCATGCAGAATGAGAACCACTGTGTGGGCAGTTTTGCTTCTGTATCACAAATCTCACAGGTTCTTCTGGTTTCTGTAACATCTCTTGTTCATTACGGATTTGAGGACATTAAGGATGTCATGACAATTTTAATACCATAGAAATCACCTTTTCCTTTTCCCAAAACCCTTATATAAAAATGACTCTGTTCCTATCCTGATGGGAAAAGTATTATGAAATAAATATCAATAATAAAGATATATATGCAAATACCTCGTTTTACAGGTGTATGTAGACATGCACACACTGATATTCTTTCTCTGTGTACTTAATAGTTAAGGTCTTTACAGCATGAAAGCCACTTTATAAATGAAGAATATTACATATCCTATGAGACATCTACTTATCCTTTATGATCTTGTTTAATGTTCTACTAAATCATGCTTAGCCTGTTGCTTTCCCACTTACATCCTCATTTTCTACAATGAATTTTACATTTAAACCTTTTCCAAATGGTTCCTTTAAATGTCCCCCACACCTCTGGCACAAATTTCCACACAATCCCATCAGTCTCTGGAGACTAACGCATAGGATTGGCATATCATCAGAATACTTTCAAGGCTGGACTCAGAACAATACCAACTTGAAAAAATATGTATGTCAATTCCTGATG
Organism: Eurypyga helias; assembly: GCF_000690775.1. Lineage (NCBI taxonomy): Eukaryota > Metazoa > Chordata > Aves > Eurypygiformes > Eurypygidae > Eurypyga > Eurypyga helias. The sequence goes on from NW_010273950.1 coordinate 13,270, forward strand.
ATTTAACACTCTTATTAGTGGAATTTTTTAATGGATAAAGGACAGCTAACATCCTAGATCATAAAAAGAAGCTAATTTGATTCAAAATGTCTTCACACAACCCATCCACCATTCAAACTCTCATAAAAATATTTTAGGGGCAAGAGGTAAATAGGCATTTTCTTGGCAATCTGTGCCAGGGTGAATTTTAGTTCAGATAAAAGACTTGAGCACTCTTTGAATAATCTCTCTCACTGAGATTTATGAAAGCTTTGCCATTAAATCTTGTGGATGAAGAATAAGACCTAAGTGTGTTTTAAAAGAAAATAGAATAAAATTGGTTGCATTCCAGAACTGCATTTCCTTGCGAGCTTCCACAAAACCCTTGAGTTTATACCAGAAGCACATCAAGTGGTACTGAGTGAGTCCTGCGGATGGTACCTGTTGCTGCAGGGAGAACTAACTGAAGCCTAAATGCAGCTTGGAGTTGAAAGGAACTGTGATTTCAGATGGTGTTAATACAATGCATTCATTTAGAATATTTTTGCCTGTCACTATTCATTAGTCTTTTAATAATTTGGAATAATTAACAAGGTTTGCACTTGTTTAAATAACCATCTCATTTCACCTTTGAATCCCTGTTAAACATACTATATGCTTGTGCTACCTCTGCTTGCTCCTGAAAAGCACAAAGTCCCTTTTCCTGGCTAAATACATTCCTAGTTCACATAAAATCTGAATATAGATTACTCAAAGAGAAGCAGTGAACATTCAGAGAAGCTCACACCTTCTTATTTCACAGTCAATTATTCATGTTTCCAGTCTCTAAGACCATTTTTTTTCTCCTTAAGAACCCAAGTACTTCTCATTTGCAGGCTGAAGTTGCACACTGAAGGAAACAGAAGGAAGCTGGCCCACACGTTTGAGCTAAGCATTTGTACCTACAGTGAATACACTTAGAAGACACACTTTGCCCAAAAAAAGATCATTAAATTAATGAAAACCACCAGTGGCTCATGTTCTTGATAGTATTTACTCTGGTATTCAACACAACATGTAATTGTTGCTATAGCAACTGCCACATCTCTTGGCACCATAATAATTCTCAGATAAATGGATCTTTGTCAGCGCAAACTCCAAAGCCAGTGTGTGTGAAACCTGCATTTCTTTGGTGGTGGGAATCTGCAAAGTCGGAAAGAGAAATTCAGCCCAGGCCTGAAGGAAAGCACAAGCCTATCAATAGAGGTGAGGCTCTGCTGTAGAGTGGGGTAAAAGGGGAGCATGGCTATATATGAAAAATCGTAATCGCTGTGCACCACCATGGGACTTGCAGGGTGACTCAGGAGCAGCCCAGGAAAGAGGTAGGGGAGTCACGTCCGTATGGCACTGTCAGACAAGACTCCTGCTTCGAGGGTTTGATCTAAAGTCTGCTGGAAGCTGATTATTTCAGCAGGTTCTGGATCAGGCTGAAGGATCAAAAGGGAAAGTGGGTGACTGGAATTTCTATGGAAGATAGCTTATGTCAGTGGTTAAGGAGATTTCTTATATAAAAGAGGGTCTTTGTTGCTTCCCCAACAGCAAGTGGTCTGCACAGAGGATTTTTATAAAAATATAGCCAAAAAGGCAGTTAAACGATACTACAGAATGACCCATTGATGAGAACAAGCTCCTGCTTTCATTGGCATTAATTAAGATGTATTCTGTGAAACCTGCAATGGAGCATTGCAGACTTTAAAAAAAATAAATACAAATCATCTTTTCATTAGTGATTAAAGCAGGGAAAGTCATTTACCAAAATACCATCAACACACAGGTATTAAATTCTAAAATCACCAATGCCTCAGCTTGCAAAAGTAAAAGTAGTAATAACAAGTTAATCACTTAACACTAGCTGGTGGACTTCAGTCTGTTAAGCTTTCTGCCAAACTGGATGCAAGGGAGAGAGGATGATTTTTCCTTTGTTTGTTCTTCAGGAAAACCCATCTTTATACACCCGAAGGACACATTCATATCAAAAGGCAAAATACCTTCACTGCTCTTCTGGAAGAAATAGTAGCCTATATACTGTTTTGGTCATTGTAACAGCTCATAAGTATATTGTGGATATTGATGTACCCCTGTGACTTACCCTATTTTGTGCCTTAAAATGAAATGCAAAAAATGGCATTTTATTTATGCAGTGTGTTAATTCATGCAACTGCTATATGCAAAATCTAAACATATTGAACTCTCTTTAGCCTGTTTGTCAGTGTCTCGTATGAGAGTGCATCTTCATACTTTTGCACAGTCATTTTCAGCCTATTTAGAACTCTACTCTAAACTGAAAAAAGCTTAATACACGTTATTGGAATGATTGCTTGCTATATCAGAGAGGCTGATTCTTGATCTTATTTTCCAAATAAATTATTGAACTGCCAGATAACTAATCTCAACTATTCACTTGTGTGCATGCATATTTTTTCTGTGAGAGAATTCTGATTCATTATAAGATTATTGATCCTTTATCATCTCTTCTAAAGCAGAAAGCCATGCATGTAGGATTTAAGGCTCTAGGCACCTTTTATATCAATAAAATTATCAATCTCAATACTGCAGGGATAAAGCAGAGAGTGAGACAAAACCAAGAAATGCTAATGTTTAAATCCAAGGAGCTTACTTTCATTATTTCTGGCTAATGTTTTAGGAAACATAGGCACAGGCATAAAGCAACTTGCACAAACATACACATCCAGGCAGTGACTTAGCAAGAAACAATGCAGGTCTGCGAGGCAGCTGGGGACAGTTTTGGCCAGGCTGCACGTCCTGTCCCTGCTATAATAAACATAGCAGGGTACAGATGCTGGGAAAAGCAACAGTTTGACAGAGGGAAAACCAGAAGCAGCATATACGAGTAGCCCCGAGTTGCTACAAAGTGGGCTGGAGAGAGTAGCAGGACTAGAGCAACTTCATTTCTTTCAATCACAGCTACTGCTGGAGATGATTTTAAACTTTGTCTACAACATGCTGTCTCAGGGTGCACCCCTCCCTCTTATCTCTTCTTTTCTTTCTCCTTTTCCTTTTCCATCTAGTGCCTGAAAAGCGTCCTGAGGGTTTGACAGTTTCTATTTAATCATTTCATCCTTCTGTATGGAAGACTGCTGAGCATCATACAGCGAAGTTACTACCAGACTGGAATTTCTGAATATCTGTCTGCCCTCTTATCTGCTTTGTTGCCAGACTCTTGATATCTTACTCCCCCCCCTCCCCCTGTGTGTGTGTGTGTGTGTATATGTTTCCCGTGTGATGCAGTAACAAATAAAAGTCCTAAATAACTCCCTTTGCTGTGGAGAAGAAAAAAAAAAAAAGCTGCATTTGGCCAACACCAAAAAAAAAAAAAAAGGCAGAGAAAGATGGTTCCCCAAGGTTTTCCCTTAGCTCCCAGTGTAGTAAGGGTATATTCAATTAAAACTAGCATTAGATTGCAGAGGGGAAGAAGAACTAGCAGAAAACCATTTTCTTTAGCCTTGGAGGACACAGTTCAATTCCCAGCTTGCTGCATTTTGCAACTCACAATCTGTTACGAGACTTCACAAAAGATTGGCTATGCTTTCTGTCTTCCACAAAACCAGACTCTTTAAATAAATCCATCCACTAATGTCTGGTCAAATGCTCAGAGGTGATGAAATTTCCAACTTATGGTTGTCCTACTATTTCCATAAACAAAGCAGGGACCAAGCGTCAGATAAGTCATAACTTCAAAAATAATTATTATTGCCCCTCATGGGCCCAGTCAGATTGTCCCTAACTAGGGTTTGTGACCAATTTATTTTTCCTCAGTAATTCCAGGAATTATTCAGAATGATCCCAAAGTTCATTATGGGAATCCTGGGTGAATCAAAACATTTCCCTGTCTTTTTTTAACATCTTCAAGCACTCGAGCCCTGACTGTGTGAAAGGGTATTAGGCAAACATGGGGCGAAGCTGAGCACAGATGTGAATGCCTCACCAGCACTACCCCGTGGTGAATGCAGGTGAACTGCTTCCACTGAGCACCCACTGCCTGAGCTACAAGTGTGTACATACACATAAACTAGTAAAAACATGACACACTGTAAAGTTACACCTTCCACAGGCCTATGGCAACTCTCTATGCACTAATATTCCACACGCCTCAGAAACAACACCGGCTTCTTTGTCAACACTCCCCTCGGTCACGACTGACAAACGCGTCTAGCCAAAGCCATAGGAGGAAGGGAGCACCACCAGCAGGTTGTAGGAAGCCATCTAACTGTAATCTGATGTACAGATTTTTGCTCTCAATAGCACATATGCATATCTGGAGCTATAGACATTCATGGGGTTTAGGGTACTTTGCAGAAACATCCAGACATCCAGAGAAGCAGCAGCGCTGTATCTGTATTTCTGCCACTAGGCCTTGCAAAAGGTTCCGTGATCAGAGAGCAACAGCCAAGTTGGCTGATGATGTTGAGGAACCATCTATTTTCTCATACTGTAGTCACGGCCACCCTTTGATAGGAAGATGCAGGCTATGCAGATCTAACACGCTTCTGGCAGAAGAGTAAGAAAACATGCCCTTCAGAAGCAAAAAGCAGAGTTAAACAGTAAGTGGTATTCTCACAGCCACTGACTATACCATCCATGGCCATAAAATTAGCCTAAATTAATCACTCAGGACTTGTGCAGGAAAGACCCACACCCCACTAGTATAGCAAAAGCTTTTCTGTACGCTCCAGACTGCACCTTTACAAATTTTCAGTATTTGTCTAAAGTGTGATTCGTAGCAGTCACAAAGTTTTAGGAATGATACTATCTCTTCCTAGGTTCAGACTGCCAGTCAGCATACTAGAAATCATTGTTGTCAGTCATTCCCAAACACACTGGGAATCTGCAATTAGAAACATTAACAATGGGATTTCGCAGATGTAGGTTACATGCTTTCAGAAAAGAAATGGCAGTTCCTGGCAGTGGGGAAATACTTAAGAACTACTTATCCCCTAATTAAACAAGGTACTGTACTCTAAGTGCTGAATGCTAAGCAGCACTCTAGCATGTGCTCATCTTAACCCTACGGAAGCATGCTGAATTACTAAGGTTCCATCTGAGCATTTCTTAGCCCAGGCTCCTTGCATAAACAGATGGAGCAGTTCTGCTGTTCCATGCTGACACATCCAGACTGTAAAAGTACAGGATTAAGTTGAAATTTATCATCAAATCACTTTAGATAGGACGCTGTAATCTTTATATCCTTCTCAAGTACGACAAACAGAACGACAAGGCTGTCTGCGTTGTGTTTAAAATAGGCAAACAATAGTTGAAACGGTTGGCAAAACCTGTTGATTTAACTGCTACAGAGTACTGGCTGAGGCCAGAGTAGGACAGCCAGCCCCCAAGACCTTTATATTCCCTTGAAGACGGGGATAATCCTCACTAGATGCATTTCCCTGTACACATTCATACATCACGTAACTCCCAATGGCGCTGCAGACACCAAGGAGCACCATACTAAAAGGGTAATCTCCTAGTTATGAGCCGAATAGCAAAATCCATGAAGAAGTGATGAACGCAGGTAGAAATGATGCTGGGATATTGCTCTGAGGAGTCACCTATGAGGGATGGCTGGCAAGTGGCAGAATATGCCAGATTTAGACTGGTTTTCTCTCTCTGAAGCAACACAAATTGGTTGGAATAGATTCCAGGAGTGGGGCCAAATTAGATTTGGCTTTTCAATGTAGACTGGTGAAGGATTTCATCATTAAGCATTAATTAATATCACTAGAACATTTTGAGGGTTCCAAAGCCCAGATAGGGCATAAAGAGGAAAGGTCACCAACAAATCTATGTCATAGTCAGTGCAAATACACATCTGTTAATTCCTACTCATGAGAAGTTGTCCCCCAGATTCCAACTTCCATAGAACATCGTCCCTCAAAGACACCGATGGGCTGTGTCTCTATCAAAACCAGAATAAAACTTCAGAATACAATTCTCAGACTCAGGTCTTCACACATAAACCAAATGCCTGAAGCTTTAACCCAGACATCCTGTCAGAGAAGTCTCAAACTTCTCCAGTGTTTCAGTACCTTGAACTGGAGAATGAAAACACGCATTTTGAAACTGCACTAAGATTTCAAAACCTAGAATGAAAACAAAATCATTTGAACAGCCTTGCGAATGCACCAGAAGGCGCATGCCTTGCTAGTTTGAAACACAGAACAGCCAAGTGCCCAAGTGTAGTTTTCCTACTCTGAGTTTAGCAACGAGTGGTCCTAAACCTGCAGCTCCACTGTGTAAGAGACTGTCTCAAGTATGACCTTGTTAAAATTAAAGCAGTGTATTTAAACACAATTAAATTCCATTTAAGTGTACTGATCAGCTCTCTGCAGTTACACATTCTGGTGCTTGCTCTCCCACTGGAAATCTATATTCACCTTGCATGCTTCTTAAAGTACAGATCAAAACCTTTCCTCAGCCATGGACCTTCAGAAGCTTGTGCAACCTTTCTCCTACAGCTAATTTTTTTTTTTTTTTTAATGGAAGACTTTCGTTTTACGAAGCTACTGTTGGAAATACAATGAGAATGCTGGCAGCTGAAAGTCTAATGACCAAAATAAGACAACAGATCAGTAGTTTTTATCATGGCTTCTTTATACTTCCTTGAAGTTGCAGGTCTGTAAAGGTACCAGGTTTAATTGTCTAGTAAGCCACTATCTTGACTGCCTCTCTCCTAAATGCCATGACACAGAAGTGAAGGCTACCTCACACTGCCTTTTGTTACTTTCACAGGCGTGAAGTAAACAATTCAATCAATTTGTGAAGCACTTTTTCCCCATGGTACGATGTCAGTATTACACTGAATTTCAGAAGTGGAAAAGAAAGGACACAGCATTCAGTACGTAGAGTGGAACAAAAATCACTAGTGAACAAAGACAGGGTGTAAACATGTGTGGCCATTTGTGTGCAGATTATATAGTTTAACACGTAACAATATCAGAAAAACAGACCCATATGAAAATTTAAAATCCACAGCATAGAATTCATTCCCACATTCTTAGACCTCAAGCAAGCGTGAAGGTTCTGTAAATTCCAAATTACACATTTAGACTATGATTTTCCATTTTCAGTTATGGACAAGGTGTGGTTATCCAACATAATGTACAACACAAGAACCAGCCAGTTTTGATATCTTGGCTTCTTAATTTGAGTCAATTCATTGTCAAAATTTAGCATTTACACCTGAAGGTGTAAAACAACTTTCAAAGCGGTAATACCAGGATTGAAGACTGATTTTGATCTCTCTGCTAACAGATTAAAACTGCTTACAGTCCTAGATGGCACATGTAAATATCTATCAGCATCTCCTTGGCACTTTCTTCTAGTCCATTGCATTTATCTTACCTTTAATGCACCGTGTTTTTCATTTGCTTCAACAATCAAAATTTCTGCCATATCCTCAGCATGCTCAGACCGCGCGTGGACAAACAAGGCTCTGCCAGCTTCTGATACATTCTTTAGCACAACTAAAGACCCGTCACGTTCCACCTTAAAGTCTGGGTTAGAAACTTCGAAGTTCAATTTGTTATTCCCCTTGCAGTCATCAAATTTCACTGGGAGGGGAAAGAAAACAAGAAAAAACACAATTATAAGTATCCACTTTGGAACACAAACTTCAAACATGTTCATGTCATAGGCTTGTCTACAGATCTCGGGAAGAAACATCTCCCTGTCTAAGGGGAAAAACTCACAAAGAAGCTTTATAGAATCATAGAATTTTTCTGGTTGGAAAATACCTTTAATAGCGAGTCCAACCATTTATACTTGTGTGACTATAATTCAGAGACAAATTTTATGGATATACACTCTCAGAAGGATGAAGAGATTTTGACCATGCCAAGTGGGGAGTAAAGGAGAACAAAACACTTTGGACATGAACATTTTGTGATCACTCAAAGGAAATGCACAAAAATGCACGTCTGATTCTACAAATTGAGCAGTAGCAGTAGAGACATTGCTATCCTCCACATCGTAACACAGGACCTCTAAAGGCTCTTCTGCTGACAAAGTGGTTTCAGACATCCAGTAAAAATATTTATGCTTGAAATTGGTTGTTTAAAGAAACTGGTTGTCAACTTCACAGTCTGCTGTGTGTTACATAACAGAAAACCCAAAACACAACATTTCTTGCTATCTACCAGGATTGTCATATAGTGCATGAGCTGCACTATCAGTATAGCTAAGGATTATGAGAATTTTTAATTAAACAATAGCTGTCAATAATCCCATTTCATTTTACATGGAAGATTTAAAACATTTAGGAAGACCAGCATAAAGAGAAAAATGTCTCTAAAGTACAAAGGTTTGAGACTTTGCCCTGAGTTCCTTCTGAATCCAGTAGATTCCCTTTTCACAAAATACTGAGAACGTTAGTGATGTACCTACCAGCTTTATGCTTTTAAAAGGTTTTCATGACAAAATCTTAATTATTAAGTAAACTTTCCAGGTTTCAGCATCTCTAAAGAATGTATTTGTGTGTGGAGTATTTTTGCAGACAATCTGTTCTATGTTCCCTACCCACTCCTTGAGTTACTGCTGCTGTAGACTTCTCACTTATCTGCATGCTCTCCTTTGATTTTACATTTCATTTCTAATGGATCTTTAAAAACCACATTACACTTTCAGAAACAGATACAGACAGGGATACAGACTACAGAAGTTCAAAGACAATGGAATTTTACTGAAAAATAAAGCACTTTGCATAGCTGCTTAAATTCACTGTATAGATTTGTTGTATTTGGTCATTGTTTTTAAAGGAGGAAAAAAAAAAAAAGAAATCCTCTATTCTCTCACAGCCTGGCCAATACATACTCAGGAAAAACAGAGGTAATACCTATAACTGGTCTTAAAACACACACAGGATCTCACAGTGGATGGTGTAATAACGTTCCTGGGAAGTTACACAAAAAAGCTCTTCAGAAAATTCTGCACCTATTTCCAGACATAGCAGCTTGAAGACAGAGCTACCAGAGGGCGGCATGGAGATCCTTTCCTACCTCTCTAGGCAGTCACTGGGATTGAATCCCAAAGTAAAGCCACCACAAGGAAAAAGAACTCTTGCTGGTTCTATAATTTACAACTTCATTTTATGATGAATATTGATGAGAAAGTTTAAAAATCAACCAGAAGTAAAAATCTCAAATGTCCAAACTTCAGTATAAGGCACAGAATGAGACATGTGACACGATTTGCCAAATCGATGGTGGTGGGTTGACCCTGGCCTGCACCCAGACACCAACCTAGCCGCTCTCTCCCTCCCCCTCCTCAACAGGATGGGAGAGAAAATAAAATGAAAAAGCTCACAGGTGATATAAAGACAGGAGAACGTTTACCAATTACCATCAGGGGCCAAGCAGATATGACTTGGGAAAAATTAATTTCATTAATTGTCAATTAAGCTATATTTGGATGGCAAGGAAATAAAAAAAACACCAAAAAAAAAAACAAACTACACCTTCCCTCCCCCACAGTTTTTCCCCAGGCTTAGCTTCACTCCTCTGTTCCCTCTGCCTCCTCCCCTCAAGCAGTACAGAGGGACGGGGGGCAGAGGGTTACAGTCAGAACCC
>NW_010273950.1:22898-27265 GCF_000690775.1 Eurypyga helias
GGGCGGCCGGGCCCTGGCGCCTGGGACCACCCAGAACCAGCCCTGTCCAGCTCGGGGCAGCCCCGGCCCTCCTCACAGGGCCCCACACACCCCACACGTCGACAAAGTTATTAGAAGCCTGAGGGGGAATTTTAAAATGTCAAAGTTGTGGCCCTGTGAATTTGTCCCTGACTATCCTGTCAGCTAGCCCAAACTCCACGGACACCACCATCTCTTCCATAAAAATTATCCCAGCACCTGAAGGATCTGCTCCTGCGCAAGACTTAGGCTTGCTTATGTATTTTTAACTAAAAGCTTCTCCCATTTCCTCTGCTTTACTTGAGGGCAAGAGAACTCTCCTTGGATTCACAGAGGGATAACACACCGGAATTTCATCAGCCCATTTGCTATTTCATCGAATTTTGCTGAAAGCAAGAGGGATTATAAATAAAAAAAAAAAGAAGCAAAAAGCTATAGAACCTCAGATACCCCAGTCCCTCCGGACAAACCCATCCCGGCCTAGCACGTTGCAGACCTGTGCTTCAGAGTCTTACACTGCGGCAGAAGCAGCAGGGGGGAAACACAGAATTTGGGAGCAGCAGCAGTTTAAAACAGTTTCACAGAGCTCAAACCATGCTGGGGTCTGGGCAGCCCTAAGCCACAGCTGCTCTCAGGGCCAGGAACCGCTCGCAGAAAGGGTCTTGTGCTCACGGTAGGACGGTGATGGAAGGAACTCCATTAGCGAGGCCTCCCTGGTGTAAAACCACTCGCTGCAATTTATGTTGGTGATATGACAGGCGTTTCAACAGAGGCACTGCGCTCTCCTTAAGCTATCAACCCACCAAAAAGACAAAATTTCCTTGGCACCACAAATGTCAGAAGTTGGCATTCTCTATACTAATCACTCTATAGATTGCAACCTTGACGAATTATGAGTGGATTCCCTTTTAATTTATTCTTTTCCTCACCCCCCCAAAAATAATCAAACAGGGTCTTAGAAAGGTACCTTTTTATATTGAATAAATATGTTCTTCTCAGTCAGAATCTGCTGGTGATTTACTGTCTGCTAATAGCTTACAACTGGAAAAATTTGGCATCAGTCTCAGAAATTAATTATGTTAGGAGTAAAAAGTAAAATAAGAAAAAAAAAAAAGAAAAGCCTAACAACTATGAGAAAGTAATTACTTAAAAACAAATATCATAGTTCAGAGCTACAGCATCACTCAGCCAAACACTGCAGGTCACATTCAGAAACAGGCCACGCTGGGTTGTGCTTCAAAGAGGGGTGAGGCTGGCTGGGAGTAAACTTCTCCCACCTTGCTGCTCAGCATCCGCAAACCCTGCGATTCCTGCACTGCTGCCATCTGCCTTCAAAGACCACATGCAGATACAACACATGGAAACAGGAGAAGTACTTAAATCTATATTCTATTGACCTTGCTTTATGAAACCCCACACCTTTCCCAACAAAGGCAGAAACAGAATTTTTAGAAAGTGGGAAGCTGTTTTCTTACCACATCTCATCCAAAAGCACCAATGATTTCAATTCCCAATTCTTCCACAGAAAAAAGAGTCACTGATGAGGTTAACCGCAAGGAGAGAGAAAGAAAATGAAAAGACTCTGAGAAGTACTGATATGTAGGAGAGAAATTAGAAGTGGGTGGAAGGAGATGAAGTGATCAAAAGAATAGAGAACTTTGAAGATTATTCAGACTAAGGGCCAAGAGGGATGAAGCTGAAGCCAATTGTTAAGAGTGGACAAGAACTGTAGCCTTAGGTAAAATCCTTGCTCTGAAGTTAGGGGCAAATGTGAACTTTATCAGAATGATGATGTCCCCTGGACTGGGATGACCGGGGAATGTTGCACAAGATTGTACTGCATATGCAGTCTTCGTCATGATGTCACTCACTGTGAACCTTCACTTCCTTAAACTCATGTGGATTCTAGGGAAAAGCCAATGCAGATACCCCAAATGTATGATTCTTGAGCTGCCTGTACCAGGCTCCAGTAGCAGCTAAATAGCTTAAGGAGCTGGTCCTGGAACCAACCACATTTTCCTGCCCTGCGAGGCACTCAGGAGAGATCTGAGAAGTTTCAGCTTCATCAGATTTCCCACCCGTGGCACTACATCTATCTCAAACCTACACATTGCTGCTGCTCTAAAAAAGCATAGTCTCTTAAATACAGTGTAAATAGGAATTTTAGTTCTTATTCTGTGGTGAAGAATACTTGCTTTGAATAGAAAGCCTGTGCCCAAGTCTATGTAAAAGCTGTAAAGAGTGTTTAATTAATTACTCCTCATGTCCTCCAAGTACTAACCAGCATAACAAGAAACTGGACAGGGGTTTGTAGATATCAGCTGTGGGAAGGTTCAGGTTGATATTATAGAAAACTTCCCAGCTAACCATTAAGAGAGTGCTGAGGACATGCTGAATACCTACCACTGCAGGATTAATCAAATGTCAGATAATTCCAAAATTCCTTTAGCTGAGTCCTAGACACTGAAATCTCTCCCAAGACTGAAGGAAATTTGGGCATGGGGCTGAGAACTTCCAAATACAAGATGAGCAGGCACATGCAAGAAAACAGCTCAGGCAGTTTCACTGAGAAGCTATCTAAATGACCAAAAGTGCCAGCTTTCAAGAAGGTATGGATTTTTTTTTTTCCCCAGAAATAAGATATCCTATTACAAACAGTTCTTCCAATAAGATCTTTTCAATTTGGTATTTAAACAATCCACAGATATATATATAAAAAAAAAATTTAGTTACCAAAATCTGTGTCAGGTGGGCAGACAGTGCATGCTCTAAGGAGTCTGCCAAGGTTCATGGAGAGAAGACACCAAGCCATCCGGCAGTCTGCCCAACATGAAAAGCTGGTCTCCCAATATACAACACTTAGCTGCTTAGCAGTCGTGACGTGTGATCCCCACGACGTATGATGGCGTTGATGACGTTCATGCATTTATTGCAGAGATGAGGTGTGAGGAAAGCCATGAGATGGGTAACTGACCTCATTCATACTACCCAGCTGCTTTCTAACAGGTTGGAGAATGGCAGCCTGAGGAGAGGGGCCACATGTACTAACAACCCCATGGCCCCCTGCACATCACTCCGTGTTAGAGCTTAACTAGGTTGTGAGCTCTTCAGCCCAAAGACCATTTGTTTGCTGTGTCTGTACAGCACTTGCAACAAAGTGATTCATGTTTGGTGCTCAAGGTGAAAATTAGTAATAGCAACTGTTCAGCTATAGCCCTAAACTGAAATATTGATAATGCCACACCAGATCGGTCTAGCGATATTTTCTCACTGTCAAGAACTCAATGGACAATGATCTAATATTTATTTACAAGAAGGTGAAGTTCTTCATTTACTGATGCATATATGACTCTCTTGATGTTCCTAGTAATGCTCCAGCTGCCAAATGAACATCTTTATTGTGCTTAATACGCCATATGGTATGAGACAGGCTCCAAAACTCCATGCAAGCAAAATGAAAATACTGCCAAGCGTCTCCCAATGAAAAACAACGTGCATGTCACTCATCACCCTCTGTTCATTTCTCAGCCTCTTATATTAGACTTCTCCTCCTTTCTGTGAGAAAGCTCATTCACACATGAATTGTACAGAATATTTTTGTCCACCAAGCAATTTCATTGCTAGTAATACCTGCATGTATCTCAAGGCTTTAATCGCTGACTTGGAGCTTATTATCATCAAAGGACCTGTTGGAAAAAGGATTCTTGTGCAAGATCCCAAGTCCATTACTTAACGGTGGGAAACTGAAGTTGCAATTGGAAATATTACCCTTTATAGATCCCATCAAGAAACCTCAGGGCCCTGGGATTCATCATTTCAGTGCATCATATTCTCAATGTTATGCCACATATATGAGGTTTCTACAAAACTGTGATATTTATAATAATGAGCCACAGATGTTCTGAAGAATACCATTTTAAAACATTGAAAGGTTGGCAGTTGGATTCCTTGTAAACTATATAAAAAGAAAACAAGCCAAAGTAGATTTCTTATATTCAAAAGCATATATTGGGCTGATATATTCCTACTCCTAAGTAATTTCTTTCTGACTTTAATTCTCAGAAATTTAATTTGTTTTGAAAAGAAATAAAGAATCCATAATTTTCTCTCTGATAAAATCTCTACAGACGTATTGGGAATAATTCAATATACATATTATTTATAAGCATACAAAATTTTACTCTATATGTGTCTGTACAAGTATTTGCATTTTTATGTTAGCCAATGATAGCTAGCGACAAAATGTCTCCTTAGTGAGGAAATTTTACACTGAAAATACACAAACACACACAAATTTAATTACTCTATCAGTGAAGGTTAGGGTCCTTTTTGTAAATACAACCTAGCAT
>NW_010273950.1:27296-82141 GCF_000690775.1 Eurypyga helias
AGCAGGAATTACAGCATCAAGCACATATTATCCCGTGTATTTTTTTTTTCTTATCCTTTTTAACAAGTAACTTTAGATGATATTGAAACCATAAATTGGAAGCTCTACCCATGAGAGGTCTAGAGATGCAAAAAAAGTACTTTACAGCTGCACAAAGGCAACTAAACTTTTCAGCACAGCAGGGAACCCCCAGTGCTGTTGAAGTGTCCTCCCTGCTCAACACTATTAGCAAAACAGAAGTTAGACAGACGCTGCCAAAGCTGAGCTTCATTAGCTACAAAGAGGCAAAAGTGGTGGTTGAAGCAAATGGAAATGTTTGAGTGCTGTTGTATATAAAAATTTATAATGTACCACCACCCAGCAAAGTTCTTGTTAGCAATAAACATCGACACTGACTGAAACCAGCAGGCAAGTCACTCGGGAGATGGTCACAGGGTGCCACGTGACAGCGCTGGTTGTGCTGCTGAACGCACGACACTGGTACAGGGTGTCACAGGACAGCCCAAACTAATAGAAACGCAAAGTGTTATGAGTCTTTAAGAGATTAATTATCCTGTCAGTGTGGAGAGGATCAAATCTACCTGGAACCAGCACATCTGGACAACATAAATCCATCCAAGAACAAAAGAGGAAACTGTTAAAACAGCTAATGACAGAGACAGCTGAGAAACAAAAGAAATCCTGCTTTTCAAGCCAACAATATTGCCAATTAGAAAAAAAAGCTTCTCCCTCCCTTCCTTTGAGATGCCTTCAAAATCACCTCTGGAACATGGGTTCTGGCAGGGAGCCTGCAGGATGCTGACTTCTGTTTTTCTGCAAGAATACATGAACAGCAGAAGGAAAAATAGAAAAGAGAGCAATGCTGCTCCACAATACTTTTGGGGGCAGACTAAAGTCCAGACAAGACAAGGTCAGCAGTTAAATCAGACAGGTTGTTCCTTAAGATTATCATTAATTCATATCTTAAAGTGCTCTAGAAATAATGGATTTGTGGATAGAAAAGCCAGAAATCTGACTAAAATATTTCTTTTATTGAACAAAAATAAATGTTGAAAAATCTTAGTGAACATTTAAGAAAATGAACAAAATTATTTTTATGAAAATCCTTTTGGAAGCTTTTTTAAAAGTTAAAACCTACATTCTAGCTCTGCAACAGAATGATTTTTTTTTAGTTTTTTTTTTTTTTAAATCTAGCATGAAATAGCAGGTTATTATCTCCCACTGCATGTTTATGGTTCTCTTGTATCTATATAATTTCTTTATGTGCCCCTGAAGTAAGTTACAATGATGACATATTTAGCATCCAGATAGTCAAAAACTGAGGGAATGTGAGCAACAGCACAATGCTCATCAAAATATAACAAGAATTGCTTAATACAAACACATGCACATCTATATTTGATTTGTTTAGAAGAACAAGTACTAAACAACAGACTTCATCCTTGTGCACACTTGCAATGTCCACAAAACCAGAGTGATTACCTAACCTGGCAGACATCCCCACGCAAGGCGTGTGTGAAGACCACATTCGTGCAAAGACCTGCTAAAATGCAAAAAGGAGGCCAACAGTTCATCCAGCGGGCACCAGAACGTACGTATCTGCCCTTCAGAGAATACCCTCTCCCCGGTATAGATGGTACCTATTAATAGTTTTTTTTCCTGTGCTGTCAAAATACACAGCAAGAATGTCACTGATAGGAGAGATGAGAATTATTCCCATAGATCAGAAAGGATGAGAGATTTCACCCAAAAACCAGCTGCAGCCAGTAAAAGGTGAAATAGTTTCACTGGAAGAATCACATTGGTCCCTCTTCTGCATTATATACTAGCACTAATAGTCGCAGCAGAGCAGGAAAAATCGCAAACAATTTGAAAGTCTGTACTGTCGTTCACTAGGTCTAGTGATCCTAGACTGCAGGTCCCCTCTGCCCCTGTGTAAGGGTATGATGTGTGATTCCAGGACAAGGGAATCCCTCCCCACTGCGGTGATGCTCTGCTCTGTCTCTCTCCTCACCTCCTGCTATACCCAACACTGTACTCTGGCATCTTTTCACCTCTCACCAAGCTCTCTGCCACTCTCCCCTCCCAGCACATCACAGCAACATTGCACTGGACAGGCATACAGCATCAGGGACCCTGAGCCAGAGCTGTACAACCCTGCCCTAAGAGCAGAAGCATTGAGTCTCGTATCAACCTGCACTGAAGCAACACGCGTTAGCCCTGCAGCACTGGGGTCACTGTTTGGGATTCCAGCAAGTGTTTGCACAGAGCACTATGTGAACAACTCTGTCAGCACCAAACGCGAGGATTCCTGCCTTTTTCAGCACAGATGTGTTGCTGGTTCTCGCCTTTTTCCACCACGCTCCCTCTCTTCGAGAAAGAAAGATCCCTCAATAGCATCCCTTGTTTTTAAGCAAATCTAATCTCCCAACAGGGCTCCATCAGCAGTCTCTGTCTGCCTGAAACGACATGAAAATACAAACACTACAATCAAAACCGAAGGTATTCCCTCTTCCTCCCAGCAGATTTCACCAGCTCGCAATACATGATACCTTCTCTCACATCCCTTTGCTGTCTGTGGCCTCATTTAGAGCAAAATCTAATCAAATGGAAGGAGCCGTATGAGTTGTTCTCAGCTGGAACCTATCCTGACTTATTCATTACAATGTAGACACATTATTGACTGAACTCCTGGGTCAGTGGCTGCATTACAAATTATGATAATAATATAGCTTCTGCTCTAAGCCCTAGAGAAAAATTACTATTTCAACAAAAACATGATGTCATTGAGTGTGTCTGAAGAAAAATATAAAAATCAAAACTTTGAATGTTAGATCACAGTTGCTGATCTTCGGAGCACAAGACAGTCACTTTAAACAGAGCTGTTGTCTCTCTGTAAATGCAGAGGACACTGATATCACATTTGTGGAGCTGCAGTCTCAAAGGAACTGTCAAACCTGTGGAGGAATATGACATTTCACTATTAGCGCTGTGTTAATTCTGAACAGTCCAAATGACCCCAAACACAGAAGCAATTAGTGGAAAAGATTTTTAACTTTGTTAGATTTGATGCAAGGTTTCCCCATTGCAACGCAACTGATCAATATTATTCCATTGTAGCAGATTTACATAATATTTTGCTAGAACCCCAGAAGACCATAAGATGAAATTAACTTTAGATTCTTACAAAAATCTTCCCTGGCTGAGTCCGAGACATGAGCAGACAGAATCAAAGACATTCAGACGTATTCAGAATGTTGCGGGTCTGTAAATTGCTGTGAGGAGTTTGTCGATAGGAAATTAACTGTATCCTATAGCAGACGAAGATGGGACAGAAGTCCAGGTTTGTACAAGGATTCCCAGTGGGATATGATGGATAATTTCCTTTGAATGCTGGCTGCATAAAGCATCGAGAGGCAGTATACTACTGACCATGAATTTTCTTGGCTTCTGCACAAGCACAATCTGATGTTTTAGCAGTCACCCTACGTGCTACCCAAACCAAATTTCTTGATATATGTAATTTATTGAAAACTAATCAGTTGAGGTAGTATTCAGCAAAGAAAACAGTGTCCCAGGAGATTTAACTATGTAAATAAATTGCTGCCAGCAGATGTCATAAAGTAACAACAAGCAATCACTCACAGGAAATAACTACACTGCAACCAGCACAAAAAGTACCTTATTTACACCAGTATGTTCTTAAAAGGTCTCCAAACCCACAAATTTATTTAGTATGGGATTTCAGTTAACTAGACAATTAGCTGCAGGTCACGGGGATATTTTCCCTCAAGTTCACAATTAAAAATGTTTATCTTCAAGGTCGGTTTCTTATAATTACAGTGATCTGTCATTTCCTAATGTGATCTGTCATAACTTCTTGTTGGCCTTTCTTTTCCTCCCCCTCATTTTTTTTTTTCCCCTTAATGGCACAAGCTACTGTCAACCCTCCACGAAGACCTGTTTTCGATGAGTCAAGTTAATTTAACTGAAATTATGATACCCTATTAGATGAACAGAAGATTCTCTAGATCAGGCACATGTTTACATTTGCTTGATGTTTGGGCCATTAGGAAGAAGGCTCACTAAATGACAGAAATGAACTACTGAGCCTCACTGGAGGAATGGTTGCTTTGTCCACCCCTTCAGTGGGAAGGACAAATAAGAGTGAACTGAGGATGGAAGAACAAATTACAATTCCAAAAAAGTACCTGCTTTCCTATACCAAATCCTTGGCAGCCACTCACACCCTTATACACATTTTTCAGAGATGGGAGAAAAATTATTGCGTGCTATATCTCTCTTGCTCCAGGAGTACATGAGACAAGAAGTCAAAGCGCAGGAGCTCTTCATTAAATGAGTTATCAATACAAAGTGCTTTGTACACATCGCCAACAGATACTGTGCGGCAGATGCAGAGGCAACACTGCCTCCATCTTCTCAATATTGGGTCCTGGTTTCACCTTCTGTGTGAAATTACAATTCATCTGCAATTCAACATTGAGTTGCATAGACTGCTCCCAAACCTCAACACTCTAAGACGAAGTAAAACTATTGGTCAATACATGCTAGGAAAGGTTAAAGAAAAAAAACAAGTACATGGACATCTACATACAGCTGCCCTTCTAGAATCATAAAAGTCTTTCTTGATGTACAATAATTTTTTTTAAAAGGCATCCCCAGGAATAAAACTTTCAGCTTGTGCCATGTGCAACTGATTTCCACATAGCACTCAGTGGTAGGAGGTTGTTTCAGAAATAGAGAATGACACATCATTTAGAATACATAAAAGGAAATGAGAGTGAGTAATAAATCCACTGTGTAATATTTTCCTTTCAAAATGGATACTGTAGGTTGCTGGCCTATCTTCCCAGCTGCTGAATGAGTAATGCCATGCATGAAAATCTGCTCAAACCACTTAGTCTGTGGATTGTTCAACTTTCCCAGTGAAAAACTGAAACAAAGTTCCTCCTCTGTTTCCAGGGGGAATCTCTTGCCTTCTCATCTCTGTCAATGAATTTGGCACAGAAACAACAATTTCTCTTTGTGCTTTTTACCAAGTTCTCTCAAGTGAGTGCCCTCAACCTTTGTTTAAGAGTTACCAGTAGAAATTTGTTCTTTCCAGATATATCCAATAAATGCACAAATAAAAGACCTACACTCCTTTTCAGTCCTTAGTCTGAAAACCAGGTTATTGAAATATCTCCCTTGGACTCGTTCGATGAACAGCTTTTCAGAATGCCTTCAAAAATCTAAATTGCATTTGTACTTGCAAAATTAGTTGGCAATTAAACTTTTGTTTTACTCCAGTATCAAGCCAATTCCAACACAGCTCATTCTATAAACCACGGAAAAATCAACTACTTAATTGCTGCCTGCTAAAGTACAAAACTTCTGAGATCAACAAGGAAAACCACCTCTCAAAACTCTGCTGGATTTTAAACTTGCTCAACTTATCATCACCTCTGTCAAACAATATCAACGCTTGACTAGCAGTTACAGAACCAAATAACCTTGGTTTAAATTTTGACTCTCACACTAAGATCAGCCAAGTAGCACTGCTGAGAACAATGTCATTAAAACTGCACCATGTAATCTTGCTCTGCACAGTCACTCCCAGAGCAGTTTCTATTCACATCAAACACAGGCTTTTATACTTTAAAGAAAGACAGGCTTTGGCATCTTCCACAAAAGAACTGACCTGAGGGAAAGTGTAGTCTGTCAGTCAGGATCATTTATAAGCAACCTGAAGTTTGTTTACATAGATAAACCAAGGAAAGAACATCAGGCTACTGAAGTTTCTGCCTCTTCTTAATAACTAAGAAACAATGAAAAAACCAAACCCAGGTAACATGTACAGGCCAACAGTGATTATTTGACACACCAGGTGACACTGCTGTTCAGATTTGTTACTGAAATGGGTGGCATGCCACACACGCTCACATTTAAGCAAGCAGCACTGCTTCACATGAAGCAAATGACCACAAGGAGTTGTGTCCATTACTGAACACAACCTACGTCTCAAACATACACTGTGGTCAGTAGTGACCTTTGGCTGCTTGCTGGATTCCTAAGGCGGACATCCACCTTCATTTCGCACCGAGTACCTCATGCTACCAGCCTATGGTTTTCATCAATGCAACCACAAGCTGAGGTTGAGATCAACACAGCCTTTTTGTCGGCCTCGGGAATATGGATCGGGCCAATAACTGACAGTTTCTGTAGAAAGCTGTGACCAATGAATACAATTTCATAGTCAACAAAAAGATGCGTTTTCTTTAAATAATACAGCTTTAGATTATATCTCATACTTTGTATTAGTATCATTTATTCTCCTATGGTGATCACACTGGAGACAGATCAGACAAGATACTGGCTTACCACACAGTAATTACAATACTGATTTGGTAATCAATATGTAATTAAAACATTACTACCAAGTACTCTTTCACATTTAAGAAAATACAGATATTCCTAAAGTATAGAGAATCCGTGTACCGTCACAGTCGCCAAAACAACAAAATTTGCCCATCATTCAGCAGTCAGATCTACATCGACTCATTTTACTTTCATTTTTCCAAGTTCAAATAGATGAAAAGAGTCTGATTTCTCATTTTCCCGTCTCTTTCCATACACTTGGCATAGGTACCATTAATTGCACATGCTCCGACTGCACTGAGGATTAGTGATACACATTTCCTACACCTGACACAGTATTAGAAGGCATAAACCTTAGCATATCTGTTTGAGTAGCTGCCTCTGCTTTCACTTTAGAATAACCGTAATGATTACGTTTAAAGACATAAGATGATAATAATTCAATCTTTCCTTTGCTTCTGGTCATAAACCCATTTAAAAAAAAAAAAAAAAACCAAACCACCTAAATCCGTGCATTTTTCCAGCTCATGTCCCCTTCCAAAGCATTAGTCTCCTGTGACAAATAAGGCATCATCCTTCTGCACACTGATATACCTCATTTGTGCTGCACTTTGCTAATGGCTACAATCATGACAAGCTGAGAATTCATCTGGTAAATGTGATCTGCCAAAAGTTTTCAAGTGACATGACATTATATATTTATACACGTGGCTGCTTAACAACTTTGTAGTAGTCCTATCCCGGAACTGAGGCGTAAATAAAGAATTATGCTATATCTGAGAGCGCATATGGGACATTTATATATTTAGGAACAGAAAGGTTATCAGAATTCATCACCTAGCAACAAATATAATATCATCAGCTCCCCTGTCTAGCAAGCATCTAGCAAGAAATATAAACTCCACTGATTAGTGAGTCAACTTGGTAGCTTGAAGTTTAAATGAACTCTACAGCTAATTAAGCTTAGTTCAGTGCTTCTGTAGGTTGTATGTTTGCATTTTAGCACATGCTTTATTCTGGAATAAACAGTTGCCATTCACTCATCAACAGATGGGTCACATTGCAAAGCTGACAGGTTCTGAGGAAATGAGAATACAGAAATGCCATACACTTACAGTTCCCAAGAAAATGAGAACGGCTACAAAATGCATGTAAATACAATGCACAGAGCAATCCTGAGAACACGCCCAGAGCCCTGCAGGCTTCCAGAATACGATCAAACTGTAGTGTCAACAGGGTTTCCACAATGCTACTTTGGTGAGGATTCCAGTACAAAAGACTGGTTTTACAACTCCACACTTGTCTTAAACATTTCAAAGTGATGGATGCAATTATTCACTAGAATCATTTAACAATAGACTGGAACTTGCACCAATGAATATTAACTACAAATAAAATTAGTTTTCAAGTACCAAAGGCTTTATGTATTCAGCCTGCCAGACAACTTTCATTCCTTCCCTCCCCCTCCTTCTCCCCTCACTGTTTTGCATACTCTATTATTATAAACTCCCGCTGTCTTGAAACTGAGGAGACATAGGACTGTATAGGCAATGTCTGATACTGTATTTCCACGCAGAGCGATACAGGTGCAGCGTTACTGTACTACTTTACAGTTGTTCATCCCCTATTATTACTGTAGGAATGCACATTCTTAATCATCAACTCCAGGACCTTTGTTTTGAAAACCTCTTTATTAAAATTCCCTTGCAAACCTAGAGGCTAAACAAAACCAAATTTCATTGCAACCTTGATAGATTAATTAATGTTTTGAAGTCCTGCCAGAGAGAAGTCTAGAACAAAAACGTTCTTCACCATGGAAGCTTTCACAGAAGACTGAATGACAGGGCGCTGGATCCTGAACTGGCATAAACAACACAGCACTACTCCCCATTTCCTACGCATTGAGTATCCCTGTCCCAATGTATGAGAACATTTCCTTGCAGAAGGAATTGGAGCCCAGCAGCCGTGGCTTAGTGACAACCTGGCCAACCAGGACAAGCAATCAAGAAATAAAACACAGTTTCTTTACATTCATCCACACCTTCATCTGCCTCTGCACTCCAACCCTTTATACAGTTTGTATGCTCAGCCTCGGGGCTGCCTCTCCCGGCTCACAACTCCAGAGCTCGTGACTGAACAAGCACCAAGGATCAATGTGCTCGGTTCTTCAAGGAAGTGTTTCTCTTGGAGTGATTTACAACCTACATGCCTGCCTTCCATTAGCTCTTAGCTGACACCATCTTTCTGTAAAAGGCTCCTATACAGTCACTGACAAAAAATTACACTGCTCAACTTAGTTACTTTTCCAGAGTTGTTTCCCAATTCTATATTCCTCCTCCAGCTTTCCAAAACACCAGAGTAAACATTATTTTACTATCGCATTCACTTACTGTTCCAGAATGGGATCCTGCATTTCTCTTTCTTTTAAATTATCTGCAATACCTTCCTTTATAATTGTGGAAAATAAACCAAATTTCATCTCTATTTAACATATTGGGAGTTCCAGTTTCTGTAGCTGCAGATTGTTCATTTGAGGTCACACAAGCAGTCAAGTTCCAGAGCCAGTGCCAGAGCTCAGGCTGGCTCTCTCCAGCGCAGGGACCTGCCAACTGGCCGTAGGTCTGTAGGGCACTGCTCACACGCAAGGATCTGAACCAGCATGCTGCAAGAGGCTGCGCGCAACCCAGAAGAGCAGCAGGCATTTTAACACAAGCGTTAATGCTAGCTCGGGAAGAAATCCAGAACTGTAAGAAGAGCTGATCGGCACTTGTAAAATAGGCTCAGAAAGTTAAGCACCACCTGAAAGCACCAGTTGACAACAGACGCTGTCACACAGCCTGTCACTCTCCAAAACGGCAAAGCTTTCCATAGGCAGAGGCACGTTAAATTTATTTGATTGTCTCCTTGTACAGAAGCCATCAGTTTTTTTATTTGCACTGAAATGGGTTTTGGCTACTGGTCTTGCAAATTCATTTGTTCAAATGTGTACTATGACCTGCAGAAATCGGGCACAGCCACAGAAACTATTGAGAAAGTTCATCTCAAGGGCAAGTGAATATTTAAAGTGTTGAAAATGTTAGACAAGAGTGCTCAAATTGGTATTTAGGACTAAAAAGGGTATTTAAAATTCAGCCACACCAATGTGAGCACCCAAATGTTGAATATAGACAACAACTAGACACTAATATTTGGAAACTCGATCTAGTGCATTTAATTGTTATTAGGAATGGAATAAAATGCACCAGAAATCCTCAAATAACAAAGCTCTATTCCCATTCCCTGCTAGGGACTATTTGTACAACACAGACCAGCCTTTTAACAGGCAGACACCACTTCTTCTCCTGTTAGTACAAATGGGGCAACATGGAAACACATCAGCAGAAAAAAAAAATCAAGCCTCAGCATTTAAATTCCATAATGTTGAACCACATTATGGTTAAGGGATAAATGGAAAAGGAATTCACATATTCAAAAGGAAACTGTTACTGTTTGAGAGAATTCTTTAATTCCTAGACCACAGGACAGATGGAGATTTCATTAACTGTGAATGATTCTACGCAACAGAAAAACAGTATCCAAAATGTGCGTTCCTGCTGCTGCACTCCTGGAGGAAGATAACACCAGCGCTATGCTTCTTGGTAAAAGCATCTTTTTTTGTTTTTAAGTCTGCCTTTACCAATTATTTCAAACACTATTTTTTACTCTGGGGTGGGGGGTGGGGAGCAGAACACAACACATTATTAGGAAAGCTTTTCTTTTTAATCTAAAAAAAAAAAAAAAATCTATTTCAAAATAATTTCTGGTCCAAAAAGCAATGATTCTCATAAGTCTGTAAGGTGTATTATGAGGCATTACCACAGTAAACTAATGTGCAATATTCCTCAAAAGTTGCATCAGAAAGAGAATTTCAGTATTTTTAAATAAAGGAGATTAAATCAATTCACAAAAAAATACACAAACAGCAGTGCCCCACTGAAAAAAACACCACCTTCCAGCCAGGAAATCCAAAGTGCTCTTTACCTTGCTTGAAGCACTCTCTGAGGCAAACCAGCTAAACGATTCTGCTATTACTTTCTCACAGGGACCCAATATCCATTCTGTGTGGAAGCAAGTACTTGGTGCTGGGTAAATTAATTTCTTGCTTATTAAAATAATATCACATTCCCAAAGGAACACAAGGGAATCAGGGATTTCTCTTTTCAGACGTTACCTCCTCCATAAATCTTAAAACTTTGTACATAATTAATTAAAAACTGATGCTGTGTATAACTCCTCATTATATATATCAGCTAACATAGCTCATTAAGGCTACAGTCTCTGCAATTGCAGCTGCTGCGTGGCAAATAAGGGCTTTTTATATCTACCCCTCATAAAACAACCTACGTTACAGATTCATATTGTTTTTTGTGGTTTGTTGTTTTTTTTTCCCTGGCATATACACATATTTCTGCTATTCCTTTAAGACAGCATTTACCTGAGAAGCAGTTCACCCGCCGCATTTTAAGATACGCCAAAAAAAGACACTTCTTAGCAAACATCAGAGAAGAGCAAATAAATTCAAAATAATCATTTATTTATTGGATTTGCCATTTATTTTTCTATTCACCACAGATTGCTAAATTCTTATATGTAAATTATTCATGAATTTCTGCCAATGCTTCTTCCATTTAAATTACTATAAAAATGTAGTTGCAATTATTCAGATTTCAACATTGGCTCTGTCAGTTTTTTGGAGCACTGGTTCTGTTCCATGATTGGTTGCAACTTGCCAATTTGGAATACGTTTCAAGCATTACACTTGAGTACACAGTTCAAAATTTACTTTGTCAGGTCTATACTTGCAATTTGTGCTCTGAATATAATGTTTTCTGACATTTCCATACTGACAAAAGCTCTAGTGTAGACACAGCTACATCTTGCTTCAATAGACGTTTCAGTGGCATTATTTCAGTTATTCTCAGTGCCAAAGCCATTACCAAAATACATAAGACAGAAGAGTTCTTTGACATTAACAGCCCCTGTGTTTTCTATTTATAAAGGTGCTGCCTGTGCCTGAGCCAGTATGGCTCTTGCTAGCAATCCCAGCTGGATGCTGCCCAAGCTGTCCATAGACTGCCTACCCAGCCCTTAAGTGGGTAACACACAGATCACACCCCAAGAGTCCAAAAGAGAGGTGAGGGGATGGCAAGTAACATGCTTCTAAAGAGTAGGTTCAGCCTTGGTTCATCAGGTGGTTCCCACCACCAAGGAGGGAGGACTCTGCCATATGGGGTTGTGAATCATTTCAGGTAAAGCATCCTGACATCCCATCAGGCCACCCACGGCCAGCAGTCCCTATTCTTCTCCAGAGCAGCTCACACATGCGGCACAGCGGGAAGCCCTCATGACTGCCCCTACAAAGTGGCTCTGCCAAAAAGGAGTTGGCTAAACTTAAGGACACAGAGCCATTCACTACCAGATCAAAAACAGAGTTCCCCTAATGGAAGGTGAGTCCCTACGGGTCCTTCAGTTCCCTTCTGTTTCGTTTCTGGCTTCTGACGGCTACTGTTTCAAACTCCAGCGCAAGAATCAATGTAAAGAGGTTTTCACCTCAATATTAGCATTACTGGAGATCATGACATTTTCATGTCCAAATCTCTAAAGTGATCTGTGAATCTACTTTTGCCCCTTTATTACTGAAACACTGTTTTATACCCAGTGTGTCTCAGGCACACGTCGAGTCAGATGGACTGAGCACCACACAGTTCAGAAGGAGGCACAGGCAGAAAAAACACAGATCTACAGAAAATACTGTGAGTTACAAAATGGTAATTCACTATTCTTTCAAACTTTTAACAGTTTACTTTTCCAGATGTGTTTTGGGAGAGAAAAATTGTAATTGAGTCTCCCAGTGTAAGCAAATAATGCATTTTACATTAGAGAGCCTGATCTTGCTTCACAAAGTTGAACAATGTTTGCAAGCCAGTAAAGCCACACCGCTTACTGTAATACATTCCTCTTCCCTCAAAACAGTAAGCTCCAGCAGTGATGGAGAAGGCACTCAATTGAAAAGATCCAAATAAGAAAGTATCTTCATGTGAAAGAAGGAGAGATTATGTGCTATATTCAGACTGCTTATTTCAGGAGTGGAGTTTACGTAAGAAGTGCACCTTTATGATGGTTTAGGCAAAAAATAGTCAAAGAAATAGTAATATAATCTAAAATTAAATCTAATGTAATCTAAAATTGAACCCAAAATTATGCTAGTAATTGTAACTGGGATTTATAAACAAAGCATTTTTTAAGAGGATGTATTTTGTGTAAGTTTTTCTTTGAAGTCCCTGGGCAGCACATCAAAGAAAGGAATATAGCATGCTTATTCTCCAGAGATGCTGCTTTAAAAATCATCCTGCCACAGAACAGGAACCCACAAACATTATACTGGGGACACATTCTGCCACTCCTCTCAGCAGAAAAACTGAGCATCGGCAGGGTCTGTCTACTGCCTCCAGTGAAAATTTGATCAAATCACCACCCTCTGATAATTACCTTTCCGTACAAAGAACAGCATACATGCCACTGAACTGGGTACTTAGTCATCTCTCCTCAAAAACACACACAGGAATGTGGTACGTCACTCGATCACCAGTGAGCCATCTTACTGGGACCATGTGGAGTAGGTGGAGATTCTCAAACCAGTGTCCTGATTTTCAGTGGAAAGTGGGCTTGAGCCGTAATGGATGAAGGCAAAAAAGGAGGAAGAAATGTGTGTTTCATGCAACTTCTTTCAGCAACACCAGCTTTTTGGGTTTTTTTATTTTCAAACAAGTACTTCAACAGGACTTCAAGGATCAGCCTGAATGCTTTTGTAGCCCAGATTCTAGATAGAGGAGCAGAAGAAAATCGGCTAAAAAAAAAAAAAAATCTAAATGGTACATTGCAAAATTCTGTGCAAGCCACTGATGCTGCAGAAAATTGATTTTCCCACAGGTTCTGCAGCTTTGCGCTGCCTTTTGAAGTGCAGAAGCTAGATATATTTTGCTACGTTTATTTCTCTGAACTAGAGCCCACAACATTTTTATATTCTGCTGAACGTTTTCCCACTGATTAATGTTATGTTTACCAAACTATAAATATAGGAAGATGCCTTCTTGAAGTAGTAATTTAATATTTCTCCTCTATTTTTGTAAGTTATTTTTGCTGTGTGTTTTCATATAAATGGTGTAAACATAAAACTAAAATAGATCCCTACTTTATATCTTATATATGTACATTTTCTTTTTTAATAATGAGCAGAATAAAAATAAAATGTGTACAAACATGACTTGGATATTAACCATGCGACACAGGCTGGACTTTAATCCGACACTAAGTAGTTATTCAATAAAACAGAAAATTGTTGTTTGATGACATGAGTGCTTTTAAGTAGAGTCTGAAGACGAGCTTCTCCATATCCTTTCTAGGAAACCTCTTCTTGGTTGTCAAACACAGCCTGTCTTTTTTGTTTACTTGTCAGTTTCAGAGGGAAGATTCAGGACATACGGTTCTTTATCTGTTAACCTGGATATTTCTACTTTTCCTTCCTTACCTGAAAGAGATACTAATTCTTGCCTGCTCTAAGTTTCTACCCACTGACAGAACCGATTAATACACTTGAGCTCTGTTTTTGCCTCGGCTTCAGGAGGTTTTGATTAGGCTGTAATTAGAAAATACTCTGTTGAATTGATATGTAACTGCACCAACATACCAGTCTTACAAAGATGTTTTCCTTCCCACCTTTCTTTATTTTCACAATTATGTATCGGTAACACCCAGAGGTGCTGGAGAAGATAGAATGATCTTCAGGTGCAAGACACACACAGAGCAGACATTTTGCCCTTGGCCACAATGTCATACAGATTCTTCAGAGTTTTCTGGAGCAATGGAAATGCCATTCTGCAAACTTCGACTACATCATCCCAGTGTAAAGAAATGTCTTTGCTAAGGATTTTAGTGATTCAAACCAGGGCTTCTTTCCAAAACTCATTACATAACGACTAATTTCTCCTATCTCATTTCGACTTTTTTTACATAGCTCAGTACTTTTCCCGTGCCAAGCATTCTGTATTTTGTGTAGTGTACAGATTATAAACAATGCTGAAATTAATTTGTATCTCATGCATTCAGCTACACCCCGACTTAATCATTCTGTTGTGTTTACTTAGATAAATGCCTGACAATGTTATTGACACTTCAAAGAAAATAAGGCATTTTCTTTACACACGTATATCGGCTCTGCTCACATTCACAAAAAAAAAAAAAAGGCAGAGAGGGATAAGATCAAAAATAATCCCAGCTTAATCCAAATTCCATTTTGTCAAATTTGCAAGCATTGTAGTGCAAATATTTCACAGAATTATACTCTTCTGTCCTCTAAACAGCAAGAAGCCATGAACAACACACTGATTAGTCAGGCCCTGTTCTGAACGGCATTAAAATGATTTGTTTTTCTCACATCTCTCAACTATCTCTCATTTGAGACCGTTGTTCATTTTAGTCCTAGAATAAACTCCATTCCAAATACACTGATGACTCCTGACACTTACTGGGGAAAACAAATTACTACCATCAGAAATAAGGAAACTAGCAAGGTAATAGCAAATAGCACATTTTTCCCCTGAATTAATTGCTTTTCCTTGCATCAACATGTTTAGATCTCACATTTGGGATCAACAGGGTAAAGGATATATTCATGTTTCTGTAAAACTAACAAGGCAATGTTTCCTTACCTACCCACCTAAAGCTCTGAAATACAATTAAAAACCCCCACTAAAGTAAAATCCAGTATCAAATCTTCCCATATCCAACTACAAACATGTCTCAGATGCATGTCATGTTTACTTTGAAAATTCAGAATAAAAGCGCCTTTTGTTTCCCTCCTTTTTGATTGCACAGCTTCACTTCAGACTCCATTTCAAGAAGCTCTTTGTAGTCCTAGATATAGCTTTCATAAACATACCTAATGCTGAAGTTACTCAGAATCTGGCAAACATGCAAACAAAATGTTTTGTCATTTCAACTATTAAATGTTTTGCTGTGTTTACAGTAATGTTTTTACTTCAGCACTTTTCCATTATTTTTTCACAGTGTTGAATTTTTCTCCAGATCTGAAAGAAATTTATTATTTTGGGGTTATTTTTGTTTTAGAGAATGGGCAAATTTATATTGGACAAAGATATTTCAAGACCAAATTCAGTTTGTATTATGGCTTCTTAGAGCACTGCAATTCTGTAACAGGGTGAAATATGAAGAACAAGCACTGATGTGCGCAGAAAAACGTCACAAAGATGAATGTTACACAACAAAGCAGTTTCTTTGCCTTTAAACGTGACATCCATAATAGCACCGACAACATCGTAAAAGCTACCTTCATAACACGGGTTGACATCTTAGGTAAAGAAAACAAATGGTTATTTTACTAAGGCTGAGGTATAAACATACATTCTTCTGGCCATTAAGAAACTGATTCACTAAGTAGTGCAACTACTAGATTCCCTGACAAAACAATGAGTGCTGATGTTGTGTCCATTTAAGTATTCGATGAGGTACTAAAGGCATTAGCAATAAAACTGGAAAAAATTAAGATCAGAGTTTATCCTATTTGTTTAGCAGTTTCACCCATTTGGTTTAATGGGGCCTGATCTACTGTTTCTAAATCATACATTGCACTTCCTGCAGAGTTACAGGGAGGATTATTTGCATTGGTAAACTAAGATCCCAAGATATTCAGAAGAGCATCTGCAAATAAGTTACATCTGGATCTAACAGCTAAACCTTCATGCAGAGACTACAGGGAAGCTCTCTCATTCCAGATTTTCAACACCCCTCACAAGTTCTGGGGACCCAGATTACAGTATTGGAGGTGAAATTCTTTGAGATCAACGCAGTGAATTATTGAAACTGGGATATCTCCCTCGTTATCACTGCCTGCTCATTCAAAACAAGGGGCTGCTATTGAAGCAGTTGCAGTCCTACCTGCAGTAGGCATGTTTTCCCCCTTAACAGGTGCTTATAATCATAAACACTTCCCTCACGTGAAGGAATTCCATTTCATTTGGTGTTTGCTTAAAAATGCTTTGCGATTTAAAGATGAAAAATTAGTGCAGAGGTGTCAGCAGCCATCCAAACTCGATAAGACATCCCACCTCCATTGTGCATTTGGTTGCAGCAAGGCATCAGGATCTGCATCTGTGGCACACATTATTAATGTGCTTTTCAGGCCAGATTCGGCTCACTTGACTTAGCTGAGCAGTCTTCTTGAAAAGACCTTGTCAATATTAAAAGAATATGATTCTAAACTATGCTTTTATAAAAATTTTGTTGGAAATTGTAGGTGGAACTCCCATTGGTGGAAGCATTAAGCAAACTCCTAAAATAATATGTGAACTACTTAACCAGTTATGAATATCAGTAATCACTAGACATTTCTGAAACATTTTCCCAGCACACTGTGTTTGGAACACTTTGAAACCTCTTCTGCATAAACATTCAGATGTACATATTTAAAGCTAGCTTACATCAGTTACTCTGCACTCTGCCTCTACAAAGTCCCGTCATATAACACCGCAGGAAAAATTGTTCAATAGATAATGCCAAATGTGGGGCGTTTCTGCAAATATCTTCTTTATAATAAATACTAACATTGTAGGCTCCACTTGAAACTTTCCCCCATGCTTATGGAACTGTTGATGGATTTTGAGTGAGGAGAGGCATCTGTGACTGGGAAGACTGGCAGTCACCTCTCACTTCTCTAGTTCCTCCATGGCCCTAATGCGGCCACCGCTCTGAATGCATAAACGAGTCACGTTATGCACTGATTGCCAAGTACAAACCGTGATCCCTACCTTTTCCCAGGCTGAACGCTTTTACAAAAATACACATGCCCTCTGCGGTTCCTCTGACACTCGCTGGAAAAACCTGAGCCAATTGATAAGATCTTGTGTAAAGTCCTAAAATATTTAAGTAATACTGAAGCAGGTATGCATACACTCGCCTCAGTCACAGGTACAGATATATGTTTGCATACCTAATAGATCATCTGTGTATTTACTTACCATAATTAGGTGTGTACTTTTGAGAATTGCATGCACTTAAGAGAGTGTCAAGTTCTGAAAACCTGGGCCTTTTTGTTTTTAACCATGAGAGACCTTCTTTTCTCTTCCCTAGTTTAGTGGTAGTGCAAGCAACCAGGACTTGAGATAAGGCTGCAAGATATTTATCTTGTAAGAATGTTGCAGTAAGTGCTCGTCTGGGGAGTTCAACACACACCAGCTCTGACATTTATGTACACTTTCAACAATCATCATAAGGTGTCATTAAAACCTGGGAAACAGACCCAATTCAGATGTTAAGGACCAGGTAAGAAGATTCATACAAATCCACTTAATGATAAAGAAACAAAACATCTTGTGTTAACGTCTGTCTGCGATCACAAAAGTGAACGCCTTTATACTTTTATCAGAGATTCTGCAAAACTGAAGCAGAACAAAACACCCCAACCTCTGAGCTGTCAGTTATTGTGCTCTTCCATTGTGAGTTTTTCTTAAGTTACGCATTAAGAAAGTGTAAATGATAGCTTTGTGGCTTTATTTCCTGTAAACTTGACAGCTGCTTTCAACACAGTGTTGTTAACTTGAACTTGCATTTAACAAGTCTCCTGTCTATATAATTGTGAGCAGCACATCATAGTCCATCTTTGTTTAACACCTTCCTTTCCCTGCTGACTGTTCTTCACTGACAGTTTAGGCTTTATCATCTAATCCTTCTTAAGTGTTCCTTATACCCAGTAAGCTGAGCAAAGAGTTGTGGTTAGTGACTGTAGAAAACACTCCCAATACGCAAGGCGATTTTGATCCCAGCAGCAGAAGTATGCATTACTACAGCACAATTCAAAACCTGCTTGCCACACATGGAATAAAGTCAAGTATCTCAAAGACTGTGTGGAAAAGTGTGATATATATATTAGTCATAGAGCATTCCTAATGTTCCATACAGTAAGTCACCTATCCACTGCATCATTCTTCCAGAAAGAGGCAATCCTTGCAAGAGAGAGAAAAGGACAGCCCTCATCCAAGTATCTCCAGTGGGAGTGAGGCAGCAGCACTTCAATACGTACACAGAATCACAGAATGGTTTGGCTTGGAAGGGCCCTTAAAGACCATCTAGTTCCACCCCCTCTGCCATGGGCAGGGACACCTTCCACCAGACCAGGTTGCTCCAAGCCTCATCCAGCCTGGCCTTGGACACTTCCAGGGATGGGGCATCCACAGCTTCTCTGGGCAACCTGTGCCAGTGCCTCACCACCCTCTCCCAGAAGAACTTCTTCCTGATATCTACAGAAACAGATCAGCCTGCTCAGCAAGGTTTTCCACTGACCCTCCTTCAAGGAATGGTTGAAAGTGAATTCATTTCTCCAGCCCTCTCAGACACATGAGCAGGGCTACTGAAGGCTGCCTCAGTAACCGCTACCTGCTGTGTTTGGTTTTATTCTGATGGAAAATTTTGTGTGAAGGGGAGGGATGTCTTGGCAAATACCAATCAATGGAAAACAAAGACGACTTCTGATGTATAATTCTTATCCAGTAAGGCCCAGGGTACATACACAGTTCTATACAGCACTGCATACTAGGTCCAGAGCTCCTCACAAACTAAGGTAAAAGGGCAAGTTCTAAACCAACACATTTTATGTGTCAGCAACACATTACATGTTGCAGCATCACATCACCAATTCTGCTGCTATCAAGGTCACACATACGTGAAATTTCTGAGGAACACCAAGATGACGTTTCCCTTGAAGTATTATCACAGCTGAACAATAAATTATTCAATGCAGAGTTTTCAAAAATACCTAACGATATTATAACTTTCCTTCTCCTCCTTATGCGCTGTGAATAATTGTTTAAAGGCACAGGAGAACAGAAATTTGGGAGTCACTTTGGGCAAAACAGAGGGAGAAGAGAAACTTAAGGATTATGAAAATAGAAACTAAGTCAAAGGAATGAGACCAGAAGCTCATAATGAATCGCAGTATCAGGCTGGAGCACTCACAAGCCCTCCTCAGTACCAAGAGCCAGCTATGGGCCCTAACCAGTTTTTGGCATGGCGTCTCAAGGTTTAATTCCCTGAAGCCTCAATGCATATTCAGACATCACACTCCTGTTTCTCTACTTTCAACTTTAGCTGCAAACAGTTTACCTAGTGGGACTGTTCGCTTCTCCACCTAGGGACTGAAATCTCTGAAAATACATGCACAGCACTGCACCACATCCACAGAGACAGGAGGTAGCCAGAATGGAAACAGGAGGGGACCTCTGGCTGTCACAACATCCTGTATCATCCCACTGCTTTAGTAAGCCAGTCACTTTGCAAACACAGTGAAAAAAATTTTCAAGCCTTGCTTTCAGAGCATGGGAATGGTTTCAAGGCTCTCCCCACACACCGAGGGGTTACCTCTAGCTCTTATTTGCATGTATTTGGGTGAATCACCACCATACTGTGGGAACATAGGGCTTTGACATCTATTTCCCTGCTAGCTTCAATTTACACAGTTTGCAGGAAAGGGGCCTTTTTTATAGACTACAAAATAGCAGGATAGTTTGGAAGCAGCAGCTATTAGGAGAAAGAATAGTAAATAAAATAAACTTTTATCTCTTGAGAAATAACTTTAGGGGCAACTCCACTTCTCCTTTGTAAGGCAAATCCTTCTCATCATCAAGGACATGAATGTTAGATTTAGTCAGATTTCTCTTCCTGTAGTCTACAAAATGATACATCTAGGAAAATAAATCTCTCCATCCAACTTTTATAATCTTGGAAGAACAATTATGTCTTTTAGGAATTTGTGACAGGAAAGATTGCAAGGTTGCACTTTATAAAGTAGAGCAAGAAAACAAAATCAAATATTTGAACAGTTAATTTCATTCTGCCCCAAGCAATTATTCCATAAAATATATTGCTACAGAGAGCATAACATTTCAGCATTCTTCTGCAAAAAGTGGTACAAAATGTCTATAAATAAGCACATAACTATTAATGGATCACTTTATTAACATTATTATTTTGGCTGTAGATATTTAAGTTTAAGGTGTACTGACTAGACTGTGCTGCCAAATGAAGGGAAGGGGTAGTGAGGAAGATGATAAATGTAGTGGTTTGTGCATTTTTTAGTAGGGAAAAGCTGCTTATTAGTTTTAGAAAACAGTCGCCTTGGTGACTAACCTTTGAAAGAGAACTGTAAACATATAATGGCCTGTTTCTCTGTCATTTCATCAACTAGTCTCTTCCCAATGGCTTTGTTATCAGGCTCCACATTGGATTCACTAACAAAAGTACATCCCTTTAGTACAGTAATCAGTACATGCATGCAGGAAGAGATCAAAATCTTAATCAACTCTGGCATCACATAATTTAACTGATTTCATTTGCCAGTCACTGCTATACTCACTTCTGCATGCAACTACCTAGTTCTACCTGCACCTACAAACCAAAGACTTTTCACCATCCATGCTTTCATCTGCTAGGAACACCTGTCCTCAGTAGCTTTTTGTCTCTTGTCTCATTAATGTAATCTTGTACTTAGGCAAGAGTCAATATTGCCCTAGACCTGAACCAGAAAAGGAGAGAGCGTCTCTAACTGTGCACCTTAAACATACTGTAACATGAGGCTCAAAGCATGGTTTTCTCTCTAAAAATTTAGCTGTCAGCTTTGACTAAGTTAATCACTATCACATTTAAGACATACTACTTCTGTGAAACAGGCAGAAAGACACTTCCACCCGCCCCTCCATCACTTACACTGGCTCACAGTTGTACTGCCTTCTACCACATCCCTCATCATTCACAGTAAATATACAGTGACCTGAAATAGAAGGGAGTGGGAGATGGTTTGTTTTCAGTCTATGGGATAACACAGTTAAACCGTCTTCACTAAAGGACTGAAAGTGAGGATGTGGTGGGTGTTGATTCAGTCTGGAGAAAGAGATGCAACAGCAAGAGAACAGCTGGAGGAGCTGTACTGCCCCCAGCTTCCTACCCAACATTTTCTATTGATTTCAGGTCTTTCTACCTATGTGAGATTAAAACCAAAACCAAATCACAACAAACAAACAAAAAACCCCAATAACAACCCTCTCCTCCATGAATGCTTAATTTTATGAAGCAAAACTGACTGTCTGCCCAGACTTTTCCTTTTTTCAAGCCTTGGAATTATGTTGTATCTCAATATAAAAATCCAAACAAACAAACAAACAAAGAGGTCATTTTCGCAGTGCAAGAAAACTCTGTCACATTAAAAAAGGTCGGTCTGCTTGTATGATCAGCCACAAGGCTTAGAATAAGATAAAATCTATCTTCTTTCTCTAGCTCAGTGTAAAGAACTGATACAAGGGTGTAGCTGTTCATGAAGGCGTATCTTTGCCACTTTTCCTTCTTACTTAACAAACCTTTAAGTTAATGCAGAGATGTCAGTTGAATTCCGAGACAGATTTTCTTTCAAAATACTTTGGGTTTGGTTTTTCTTTTTGTTGGTCATTTTTTGTTTGTTTTGTGATTTTTTTTTTTCCATTAAGAACAACTTTAATACATATAACTTAGAAAGCAGACTTATATCAAAATCCAGAAGAAAAGAAAAGGCACCTTTTACAGCTACTCTTGCTGTTAAAGAGCAGAACAATTAGTATTTTAAGGAGTTACATGCATTATTCTGATGGTCGTCTACTCTTGGCTACTAGATGGTGCCAAGGGCAAAGCTTTGTGGTACTTCTCAGACTTGAACCATCTTTCTTTAATTTTTGATTCCAGAACAATTCCAAATCAACTCATTAAAACCCCTTAGATTCAGGCACAGAATTTGTAAGCACATGCCATCCAGGTCTATAAAATCTGTAAAGTAGAATCAAATTAGAAGAACAAAATGCAAGTAATTTAAAAGAAAGACTGATTTAACCCTCCCTCTTTCATAAAGAAGTCCAGCAGCTTCAGGTGAAGTTAGATATAACTAGTATCTGTAGTGTTCTGAAGAATCATCTCCAACAGCCAGGATTTAAAAGCACAGGACTAGATTCCATATGAATAGCTACTCATGTAGCGCAGCTACTTTGAGGTACTCAGCTCTGCAACCTAGTCCACAAATCAGGAGAAAATCTGAAAAAAATCCTACCCTCTGGCTCAAAAAATTCCCAAAATTGCTGGAATTGATATGCTAGTACTTGCACGCAGCCATTCAGGATTTGGCTAAGTACAGTTCCCAGGGCTGCAATCCTAAACCAGACAGTGCTAAGCAGAAAGAGAAATGAAGGTATTTTATTAAAATGAGATTGCTCCAGTGGCCAATCTTTAAAGCCTCCTACATTTGTATTAGACAAAATACAGCTAGCTCAATGTTTTAGAGATATTTAAATTTAAACCAGGATATGCCTGAACTACAACACTTGCTGAGACAAAGTATTTCTTCTGCAAGACACTATACCAGGGCAGTTAATCTGAGAAATCCTGGTAATTGCTTATACATTTGCCAGATACTTGAGGTCTTTCTAACACTAAAGACAAAAATATAGATACAAGAAAGTCTGTACAGACCCACCCTCCAAGAAGATGACAAAATGATTCACAAAGGTCCATTAAGCATGTTCTCTGCCCTGCTCACCCTCTAAGCTCCTAAATAATGGACATACTATAAAACAGCCTGGATTAATAGCTTTTTCAGTGAAGAAGTGATTTTACACCCACAGTTAGGTTAGGAATCAAATGACAAAATATATGTTATACATCAGGGAACATTTTTACCTTTTGCTTCAAGTCTGATGCCTGATCTACACAGCTAATGCAAGTGCTGCAGCTGATAGTGATTTCCTTTAAGAGTGGTCTATTAGCATGGATTCAATGATGCCTGACATTATACTTCTCCCATAAATTTTACATAGCAGCTATACCATTTAAGCACATATGTTTGAAACAAAGAAAAGTGAAAGCAATACCAAAGTTTGAGAAGCACCGCTGGTTTTCTGGTCATACTTTCAAACCCCGTTGGTGGTCTTTACCTCTACCTTCCTGCAAGAAGCACTATACTTCAGGTATAGCTTCCAAAGTAAACTGTGGAATATCCTTGCTAAGATTTCATCAAGGAGCAGCTCATACTTTACTCACTCATGTCCTTCAGGGACTCGTGTTACCCAAGGTCACAAAGTTCTTTTTTAGGGTACAGGATGACCTGGGAGCACAGCACTACAAGACCATGTTTTTTGGAGCTCCACAAGGGTAATGGGAGCTGGGGCAAGAGGGCACGCGCTGGTGGGAAAACTGGAACCTCTGCTGCTTTCACCAGACCAACCCCTTCTGACAGACAGCATGAGAGAGTGCTAGGTTTCACCACTGCTGACCAGTATGAGTTACAGAACTTTGACTTCCTTAATGCTTTACCCAACCAAAGACAACTCTTCCCAACTTGCATAAATGCAGAAGAAAACAAACACCCTGTTTTACAAATTACACATGGAAGTAGTTACAACATCAAAAAAAAAAAAAAACACCAAGCAAAACCACACAAACCCACAAGAGGAACAGATTGCTACAATCCAGTCAAGAAAATACGAGAAAAATTGTTGCCTATAATAATTTGTACCTTCAGCACCCGTAACCTATCCTCTCCATAGCTGAGAGCCCACCACAATGCCCAGACCTTCCTGCAACCCTGAAAGAAGACCCAGACACAGCAGCAGCTTGCTACAACTCCTTCACAGCAAGCTGAGGCAGCATTAATGAGGAACAATGGTTAATGCAGCTGTTCAGCAGTTGGCCCTTTTATCGCTAGCCAGGGAACACTAACAACACCACAACTGAGACCAGAGCATGAAGATCTTTACTATAACACAAACAATGTGCCCTGGTAGGCATTAATCAGGCTATACAAGTATAGAAAGCTGATTAGACTAACAATTCCTCTCTAAGGCTCCATGATTAAAGTGGAATGAAAATACATATACAGTCAAAGACACACAAGAGGATACTGAATACAATGTAGGTGTCAGCACTGTTAAGACTATATTTTGTAGCAGCCACATAACAGCCAGTTACTGAGCTGCTTTTTAACACTGGGCAGTTGTGTGTGTTAACATAAGGCTTGGAAGCCCCCAAAGTATTTCTTATGAGGCTTAAAGGTAAGCGTATAGACCTTGTGTGTGCTATCAGTGAGGGCATATTCAAGCTGATTTCCTGCCAACACACCTCAGAACAGCCTTGTTCTGAGACTGTAGTAAATACCGTTTTCTGAAAGCAAAGCAATAGCTTCCAGCACTCAGTACTAGTACATGGACCTTTCACCAGCACTTGTTCCTCTTTCATCCAATTGTCCCAGCTGAATTTCCCCCAGATCACTCCCTCATCTAGGGACTCTTCATCTGTGATTCTGAGAATTACCAAGTAGCAAAGCAAACTTTAGCTCACAAGGTGCTTTCAACCCGTCTCCTATTTGGCAAGGATTAAAATGCATCTCAGATACTGAAAACTGGAAATACACCATTTCACAGGGAGTGGAAATTAAATTAGCCTTGATGTCACGTACAAGTTGTGCCTATTTTAAGTGTTTTTCTCTCACTGGCTTTGATTGTATAATCCCAGCAATTTTTTTAAATTTTATTTTTAATGAATGTTTTGTGCTTTAAACTACTGTAGGCCTCATTCTAACCGGACAAGAGACATGTTCATAGACTGAATTATCTGCTTAGAAGCTTTCTAATTGGCCTACAATTTACAAAAGGCTCTGGTTTTTTATGCTCTGAAATATAATTTCTTCTCAACTTAAAAGAACTGAATAATCAGAATGCAAGATAATGGATGGCATCAACTTGTACCATATTATGGAAGTGTAACCTGATTGAAAATGAAGAACTGGCAGGTTTTGTGTACAACGCTGCTCTGCAGTCTTTATTTGCAGGTCTTATTTGTCAAAACATGGACAGCAACAGCTCAAGTCAAAATCACCCAAGACTTGCAGTAGATGAACAAGGGGATACATCTTTCTAGAAATATACACATTTTCAAGAAGTTAAATTGTTCAAATTTAGGTTGCTCCCATATACCTGAGCATTTCCTTCAGAAATCCTCAGAAGCTGGATTCAAGTCTCAAGCACGTTCAAGTAGAAACTGTATCTGCCTGGGAAGAAAGTGTCTTACTCGACCTATGCTAGACATCCAAGACTGAGGATCAAGGTTGTCTTTCTATTAAATTCTAGAATTCTGGGTGCTTCCTCACTGTATTAAATACAACAAACTCCCAGTGTGAAGTCTGGAAGAGCCTTTAGAATATACAGCTCAAATAAATGAGTGTAAATTTAACTTGATTCACTTTATTAGCATATGATTAAGTTTACACAGGATTACAGAACTGTCCTCGAAAGATTAAATCCTACCTTTTTTCCCCAATAAATGCAATACAATATTAGTTGATCCTGTTTATTTTAGATTAACTTAAATTAATCCATGTGAAAGAAAACCATCACCAGCTGCCTTATTTCATCTTGGTCATGAATTCGGTACCTGGAGCAGGTTCTCAGCTGTAAATTCAATGGACTCAAAGCAGTTCCACATGCATTTGTCAGTGAACATTATCTAAAACATTCTTCTTAAGAGGGACAACACAGTGATCACTCTAAAAGGCTGGGATTTTATCAGTGGTCCATTGAATACCATATTTAAGGCCAATTAACAGAAAACAATTTAATATATGCTTTATTTTAAATAAAACAATTTTGCAAATGATAAATCATCTTCCATCCCACACAGACAGCATCACACCTTACATGAATTCTGATTTTTCAAAACAAGTGCAGTGTACGGACATACATTAATATTCTATTGTTTGCTAAATCTAACTGAAAACAGCATAGCCTAAATTTGTATTGCAATATATGTTAATATAGCACATCTGAAAAAAATCTTTAAGAATTTTATCATAGCTGTGCTTTTACCATATTCTTCCGTTAAGCAATGAAGCAGCATCAGAAGCACCCTACAAAATTTCAACTCTTGCAAATGGAGCTGGAGATGCACGCCAATACGTTTATGTAAATACAGCATCACTAAAGCTATCAGTAAGTGGGGAAAAAATGCAAAGGAAATCTATTTCAGTATATAGAACTCAAAATCATTTGTGTTTTAAATAATATCAGTGAGGTCTGCTGTGACATCGATTTTTTTTTTTTTTTTGTCAGTGAGGTCTGCTGTGACATTGATTTTTTTTTTTTAGCACAAGTCTCCATTTAATTCAACAGGAAGTTGTGCTTGAGAATAAAAGGCTAGAGCATGTCTGCTATATTTAGGGCCAGCCGATGTAAATCAGAACACTGATTATAATAGACATAACCTGATTTACTTCAACTGAAAATTTGGCCTTTAAAAGCTGATGGAAATCATTTGTATGTGCTGCAGAAGTATGATGTAGAACAGAAACAAATTCTGAGATTGCATTATTCAAATGTCAGCAGGTAAGTTGCTGCTGTAGAAGAAAATTTGCTTCTAAGCTAAATTAACGACAAACGAAAGTTGCCTTTTCAAAAAACTTTACATGGAGCTGTCACTGCGGTTGCTTGCTTACATGCTGACTTTATCTGACATGATTTTACAAGTCTGTGATCAGAACAGCAGAGGAACATATGTTCAGTTTCCTGTTTTTCAACTTTATCTGCTGCTAATACAGTGATTAAGAAATGACGACGCATGTACCCTTAACAGAATTTGCCCGAGGCAGAATAAACTAGGCTTAGTTTACATCTTCTTTAGGAAGAAAAATATTTAGTATCAGAATATACGCATGGAACTGAAGTGCTTTGTTTGGTTTCAACACAAAAGAATGTGCATTGAAGGAAAACAACGGAAATGACAAAGAATCAAGGATGTGACTACACCGCATGTGTATTTTCCCGTCACGTTCAGTTCATTCTGGAGAGGTTCTGTCCCACACAAACTCCGCTTTAGCTCTATGCTTGTATGACCATTTTAACTTCCAGGAAGATAATGATAAAATGATGTAGTCAGTGAGGGGCAAAAGAATGACGAAAGGATTGCAAGGCATGCCTCGTGGTGACAGACTCAAGAAGAGTAATCAGTTCAGCTCAGAGTTTGCCAAAGACATTTACAGGTTAACTCCATCACAAGCTGGAAGGAAGCAATCCAGGGAGTAAAATGGGCATTGGCTTTAGAACAGAAAATACAGTAAGACACTGTGTGCAAAGGTCGAAACTGAACAGCTTCTCAGGTCTCCCATACTGCTTTGTTTTGTGTTGGGTTTTTTAAATTATTTTTCCTCTCCTAACAGGAACGCTCAGGGTCAAACAAGGAGCGTTTGGGGGAAATCTCCTGATCTGCAAATGCTGAGAGTAAATTTAAGTTACCTTAGGGGTACTCTATGGATACGTAATTTCTGAATTTCCTCCAGAGTAAGATGTTAAATAGGGAGAACAAACATGTTTGTCGATGTCACAATGTAATGAAAGACACTAATTATAAATCAGAAACACAGATCTCATTAAAACATGAGAGGTAAGCAGAATTCCAAACAAGTCTATTTCCTCCAACTTAACACTTATTTAAGCAAAGGTGAAGTGTTATCACCAATATATATCTTATTTTAAAACACAATTGAGAAGAACACATGATGATTAACACAAACCTGAAAATTCTGCTTATCATAACTTTATCCTATTTTCCAAAGAATATGTTGACATAACAAGAGAATGTGCTTTCCTCAAGCAAAATGTAAAATAGCAATTAAATGGTTCATCAAGAACTGTAACAGTAATGTTGATCCATTTGATAGATTTTGGCAAGAACTATCTGGTGTGAAAAAGCTCTTCAAAATGAACTTTCACAAAAAATTCCTAGTATCATGTTCCACAGTTCATTGCAATCCTCCTCACTTTCCCCCAACAATATTTCACTGAGTCTGCACTGAAATCTCAAATATAATATCCAGATATTTATTTCTCTGATCACCACTCGGACTCGCCAAGGATCCCTACAGCTTCACTGCAACACGAGTGAACACCGTTTCTGAGCAGGATTTCATAAAGTGAATGGGTGCTTACTATGGTCTTGGAAAATGAGTGGTTTCTGCTTTAAAGTCAAAAAGACATTGATAAATTGATCAAGACAAAACCTTTAATCTCTAATCAAGAATCTAATTCCTTGCACAATTCTAAACAAACTCGTCTGTTTTTATGACCTTCAGCAATAGCTGCCTCTTTTGCACACTGCAGGAGAAGTCCAATAGACATCAGCAACCCTCAGAAGTTCAGGGCAGCTCAAAAGACAGAAGGTGAAGCACAAGACCACTATAGAAGTAAACTTACAACTGAAGACGTGAATGTCGCTGGAATTAAATACCTGCTACTAAGCTACTTAACGAGTGTTCCGATTTCCTAGGTCAATGGAATTTCCAGGTCGGTTTAAGGAGAAGGTACAGGGTAAGCTTCTTGCCAAGGGCTCAATTTTGCTTCACAGTGAAGGCAGAAGCAGAAGCAACTAATTTCAGTCATGGTAAAAGTGTAGTGGTATTTTAAAAATCATAACACTCGTAGAAAAATCTTGTATCATAATTCACTAAGTCATAAGATTCTGTACATTAAAGCTATGATACAGAGAAAAAGACGTGTTTATTATCTGTAGCAATTTTAAAATACTTGATATGCTTACATTCATCTTTTAAAAGTGCATTTTCCAAACATAAGAAGTTACGCTTGAATTTAGGATTAACTGTCCCTAAGTAAAATATGGGTACATATTTAGCTAACACAACCCATGCTGTCCAGAAACATGTAAGAGATCTAAGTCAACAGTATATGAGAAGGTAAGGAAAATACCAATTCTGCCACACTTATCAGTCATCAAGAGAGTTTTGAGACTGAAGAGATCGATATCTTAAAGAAAATGAGATATAACTAAAATAATTGTCTAATCTGTATCAGTTTTCAATATCACAATCAACTCCAGCAGATGACTTCATACCCACATGACAAAAGAACTTGG
The DNA here is from genome assembly GCF_000690775.1 of Eurypyga helias. Taxonomy (NCBI): domain Eukaryota; kingdom Metazoa; phylum Chordata; class Aves; order Eurypygiformes; family Eurypygidae; genus Eurypyga; species Eurypyga helias. The sequence continues at coordinate 56,709 of NW_010273950.1, forward strand.
GTGCAAATGGAAATCCAAGTTACAAAAGTAAATGGGGAGAGGTTTTTTGTGTGTTTTTAAGGACAGTCAATTACATTTAGAATACTAGAACTACTTAGAAAATTCATTATATTAGAAAATGTTAGAACTATCTTTTTATTTCTCCAGAAAAAGAAAAACCACACAAACCCCTCACAGCTGCTTTTTAATACATTTTAAAAAGCATTTTCTGTTATTACAAGTCATAGTTTGAAAAAGATATTAGAGTTTTTTCTAGACTAAAGAGTTTTACAGTACATTATACAATGATTAGAACTGATTGGCACTTAATTAGGGAGGGTTACTGATTGATTATTGATTTATCATTGGGAAATTTCACATCACTTTCTTATTTTAATGTTAAATTTCACCCTTAGACAAGGTTATCAGCACTACATAATCTCATATCTCAGATACAAAAATATATTTTAATTAAAAATAGCTAGTCAATATTATATTAAAAGTATTTGACAGGAGCATATCCTTGCTTCTTTTATATTCTTATTCAACGAGATGAATCAGATCTCTACTGAGATAACAATTTTTTCCTAAGTTTTTGATTCAGAGAAATAATCAAAGGGAAAAAGCAATTAAAAATATTCATGGTTTTGCTATTTTATTTGATTTTGTCAGTCTATTACCATAATTTTCCTGTATCTAGCATCTAGACCACTTTAACAGGATATCTACCCACATGCATAATTTAAAACATATTGATAAAAAGTCCCAGCAATTGGTGAGTGGGGACTTGGACTTTAAATTAATCTGGGAATGGATACAATCTGCTTCTACTTTTATATGGAATATAAACAAAGTGTAGTCTCTGCTTGGGTATCTCTATGTTATTGTCATGTAAATAATAAGTATTGATTGTCTTAACAGAGACCCCAGAAACACAAATGCATACACAGTTAAGTAGAAATGATAATGTTGTTCTTGAACCCATCCGCTAAAACCATGATCCCTTGCTAGATTCATCTAGCTAAATAGATAAAGGGTAACACAATTTAAGCCAAGCTAATTATCTCCTGCACATTTGTGGCATATCTGATGCACAACATGCCTCCTTCGTCACCCTAAAATTACTTTATTTATTGAGGACAACAATTATAGCACAAAAACAAATTAGATCTCAAGATTGTTCTTTCTACTAGGGCAACGCACAGGCAGCGCTAGTGGCAGATGCCCCCTCTCGTTCCTTCCGTGCTATGTATAACACAACCCAATTTCCAGGGCTGAGTTAGGCCTGCAAACCACCTGGTTTGGAGGTGGTGTTGATGAGACTATATGTATAAATCTACAAATAGTAGTACCGTTCCCTCAGGAAAAAGCTATGCAATGTTAAACCTACCATCAAATTTGTATAATTAAAAAAAAAAAAAATAGAGAAGGTAAAAGAATAAGAGAACATCACATCTTAAAGTAAAAAGCTGATTTCCTCTATCAGAGCATCATCCCCTCATAATAGCCATTTTGTTCAGTACTTTGTTACTGTCTGACAGTAGTGCAAGTAAATACTAAATTATTGCACATGTAACAAGTGCACTCATCAAATATTCATTTAAGTAAAATAGGAAACAAAAAGCCATTTTTTTTCTTTTAGATAATTCCTTATAGATAGAGTTGGGAAAAATTATAACAAAGCATTTTAACTAAATTGTCCTCCAGCATAAAGTGAACTACCCTTACCGGTGCAACTAAAAAGTTGTCAGAATATAAACCTGTCCAGAAACCAACAAGGGATATGCCTTATGCTCATGGAAGTATCACGTGCTACTTGGAAAAATGACATTTAGCAAGTGAAGTGCTAGATTTGGACCTGATCCTCCAAGAGCCTATCAAGTATTATTTGCTCAATTTAAGAGAATGCTCAAATCCATGTATTATATAAGTACACTAATAATCCTTCTGAAGTCAAAGGATCTATCCATGCATTGAATATTTAACATCAAGTGAGGCACTTGAGCACATATTTAACATTAAATGCACAGGTTCTCATAGAATCTAAAGAGGACTAACTCATTAGCTTAGTTATTTGGGTAAATTGAATGATGGATTAAGCACTCATTCCAGCCTTCCAATTTTATTATTCTAATCTTTTACAGACACTAATTTATGAAAACAGGATAAATTTATGCTTAGTTTGGCTTGTGCATACTATCACTGTTGGTTGATTGACAAAAAAAGAAAAAGAAGAAAAAAAAAGAAAAAAGATGTTTTCTTTTATTTAAAAAGTAGTATTTAAAGCATTTGACGATTCCATGTTGGATATACTCAGTTTTACTTATTCAGCAACACAGCCTACTTACTTTGCAATTTTCTGTTGAATTTTATCGTCTACTCATAATAATAAACTAGGTCATCATTATATACTGGTTTAATTAAAATCCTGCATTCTTTAGGATCACTAAAGTTGAACCTACCAAATTATTTCAAGACAGACTTTGGCAAAAATGGGTGGATGCTACATCAAATGAACATTTGACACAAGTCAAAATAATACCAATGCTATGTGTGGAGATCACTAATGAACTCTTAATGATATATCCTAATGCTACCTTTCAGAAATTCTTCTCTCTCTGCTCTTTCAAAACAAAAATCCACATTTCGATTTAAAAAATGCTGCCTTTATTCTTCCTCAAAGTTTTCCATACCTTTGATCTTCGAAGAGCCCTGAAATAATGATTTGTTTTGTCTAGAAATACTTCTTCCCCAAGGATAAAGTGTAAATTTATTTTTCTGACTATATTATATTCAATAACACAAATAAGTCAAAAATAGATGTAACTTCTGAACATGTTGTTTTTGAAAGTTTAACATGTAAGACCCAAAATATGCATTTTAATCCAAGATAAAAGACCAATTGCTACCAAGAGAAAGACAATTTACAAAACAATTACTTAACAATAGTATCTGCAGTGTTACAGTAAGGGCCTGACTGAAAAACCTCTGAAGTCAAAGGAAATTTTTTCTATTATTCCAAGCAGAATTTGGGGTAGGTTGTGGCTTTGTTTTCCAAAGAATCCTGCTTAGGCATCAGTTGTAATGATGAAGAATAAATACAAATAAAACACTCTCATAATACAACTGCTCAGTGTGTTTGGGGACACAGGGAATAGTGTCCTGACTTTAACCATCACGGGCAAAATACACATAACAGCGTGGGAAAGGGAGAGATTACACGTGTTCAGGCAATAGTTACAGCAGTATCGCACTCTTAACACGGGAAAACAATCATGCTTTTGATAGCTCTGATGCAACAGCATCTGGAATATTGCACTCCCCTGCACAAAAATATTGACAAGTCACTGAAGTGAAATACAAATAATCAAAAGGCTGGAAATATCGATCTAAGGTAATGATTGAGGCAGCTGAACACATCAAGCTCAGCTAAGAGAAAACAAAAGGTGGGATCTGATAACTCCCTACAAACACATAAAAAGGGCAGCTTTCAGAAAGCGAAAGGAATTATTTAGGGCCTTTCACAAAAGAATAAGCAGCAGTAATGGGTAAAAAGTGGGGGTGGTGCCTTCATCTCATTCTTTTTGAAAAGAAATTACCCTAATATGATTAGCAGAAGTTTGAGTGCCGAGAGTGCAGGGGAAATCTGGGCGGTAGCTAACAAATAACTGACTGGGCCATGCACAGAGGTGCCCGATGGCTTTTTCCTTGTTTGCAAAAAGCCACTTGACTTTGTCATTACGCTGAAAACTCTTCCAGGCAAGGCACAGCATAGCGGAGTCTTTATCTTAACTGATGTTCTGGTTATAAATCATGCACTGAGCTAGTCAACCACAAACTTAACTTGGGAGAAAGCTTTAGGCTGGCAGCAAGTAGCTGCAGTGGAGTTTTGGCCGCATATAAGCACAAACTCCAACGCAGCAGAGCTGTAACATTAGGGGATCTAGTACAGGGAAAGTCTAATTTTGAGACTTTTTGAAATCCATATGAACATCTGTTTTATTACTGTACTAGCAATCTGTAAACCCTCCAATTGTGCAAATTCCCTTACAGCAAGGACATTAGTGGAAGTAAAGCAACAACAAGCGTTCACCAAGTAGCTGTCCTCAAGAAAACCAACCTGTTTGTATTTCCAAACTAAGAGTGGAGTTCTTGTTATGAAATCATAGCAATATTAAGTAGTATGAAGTAGGTTTCCCAGTGGTCATTCATGTAAATTGATGCATTAACTAAAGCATGTGTTTTAAGTCAATACAAAAGAAAAAAGTTATACCAAATGAAAGTGAGCAATGTTAATACAATAAATACCACTAGAATCACAACACACAAGACAATTCTTTTCCCACTGCAGTTTTTTTTAACCTCATTAAAAATTCCAGTTCCTTGAATTTTACAGAAATTTGGTGCTCTGGATGTCACAGGACCAAGTCATAGCTCTACTTAAAAATACTATTAAGATTGCAAATTCCACATGGAGAAGGATACATCATCCATGTAGACTACCTGTTGTCCAAAAAAATAATATTCAAGTAGATCAAAAATGAAACTGTGAGATTTCATTTTGAGTCGAGTTTGAGTGGAAAGGAAAACCAAGTGTTCCAGCTCTGGGTGAGATATTGACCATTCCTGTTCAGTATTCATCATTATGCTTTACCTGATTGGGGGTGGGGGGGGTGGAGGGAGTGGGATGGATTCTGAACAAACCAAACTTCAGTGAATATACAGATTTTGCCTTTAAAGTGACTATTTAAAACAATACAAGTGGTAATCACATATCACCTTCATACACTTTCTAGACCCATCACAGGCCTCTCCTGGGACACATGACTGTACTCAAAAGCCCTACAGGCATATACCATGTTTATCTGTTCCCTGAAGAAGGAAAAGATAGAAAACACTGAGATCTGCAAGTCCTCCATATCCCCCATAGATCAACCCAATATTTCCACAAGGCCCAAAAAACCAGCTTGAGTACACTGGCATAATTCACCTCACTAACATTATTTAAATCATAAAATCTGTCTCAAGTTATGTTTTTAGTGTGATAATTAAATACAGAAAGAGGAAAAAAAAAAATTCCTTCCAATCCAGAGAGTCAAGTTGCTTTCTGCAACCTGAACACGGTGGAGGACAAACAGAAATTGTGTCCAACATTGACTCCTCAGCCATGTGCTACTCTGTGCCTGGGTGTGCTTCGAGGTATGAGCTCCAGATATTACCTGCAATATGTAAACGCTACGTGCTTCATCCCAAAAGCTTATTTCCTTGAAGTAAGGGTTTTAGTACTAAAAAAAGGACTGTATTTAATTGTATGACAATGGAAGGATTTGAAGCAAAGCTCTGAAAAATGGGACTTTATCCTCCTACAAACAACAGAGCTGACACAATGTATTCAATGTTATAAATCCTGCTGTGCTGCCAAAGTTATAATAAGGCATTCTTAGAGAAGAGCCTAATGAAGGGAGAAAATACAGCATTTTTTGGTCCTTACATGAATTAATAATTTTTCTCAGAACCACATTTAAACAGTAAGGTGCAGTAAGGTACCTGCAGGAAAATAAATTATCATAGAGCTGTTATGTTGGGTTTGGTTTTTAGTAAACTGTTACAGAAAATGCTTTCTTCCTGAATATTACATTAAATGTAGGTATTAAAGCTGAGCTTTTAACACAAGCAGTTTGAAACATATGGAAATCAGCTGTGGTGAAAAGCTTTTTCTCAGCCTCATGTCTGTGGGATTTGTTTAAATACCTTAAATAAGTTCATATCTGGTTAACTGTGAAGTTACAAATAGATAACATGACTTGTGTTGTGCAGTTTTGAGGGTGAGGCTGTATCTGCCACGAATAACCCCAGAGTATTGGAAGAACATGTTCAAGAAATTCAGGTAAACTTTCCTATTTCCTTTTCTAGCTTCTGAGAGGATGGGGGATGATTGTTTTCTGAAGTATTAAAATAAAGTCAGGTCTTTTCTTAAACCTCAGGACACCAACCAGTGGAAAAACTGAGCAGGCAGCAAGTTCTCCAGAGCAACACAAGGAGAACTCTTCACCTGTTATTTTTACCTTGTGGTACAGAAAGTGTCTCTTTTTGTCATCCGGTAGGAAAGAAACACAAAGACTCACAAATATTCCTATATCTAGGGATTATTAAGTCCCTCAACTTCATTTTTCAGTTTAATTACCCACAAAAGATGTTTATTGATGAATATACTTCTCTGTTATGAGCAATTAATTAATGTGACTATTCCAGCTAGGACTCAGCACGCACAAAAGCGTAACTGTATTGAGACACAAAGAAAATCAGCATTTCAGGTAGTTCCATGCGAAAACTGAGCTAACCTTGGCTTTATCTTATATTACTATTGTTTGGCCATATAATCGAATGACCAATAGTTTGTTTCCAGAGAAAACAAAAGCCATGAGAGCATGAGACTTTCAAAACTGGGTGTGAAAAAGAGCGCGTTGTACAGTAATCCTCCATTCATCACTGAAAGTTACGCACAAAGATATCTCATGCAGCAGCAACAGTTAGATACTGTAGCCAAGATGAAGACTAATACTCAAACAGGCTCACCACTCTGTTTCTGTGCTGGAAGAAAGGTGAGGACCATCAGTTGCTTCTGTGAGATCTAATAAGCATATTATCCTCTGCTCTAATGATACTAATGAATTAAATCATGGTTAGATAATTAATTGCTTCTTTACAGGTCTACAAGAGAAATCATATTTGATCACACAGGTATTTACATCCAAGTTTCCAGGGGCCAGAAGACTGAGGGCTGCAGAATTGCACATAGCTAGGGTAGTATCATGGTGTGGAATTTGCTTTTTCCTCATGCCTTCATTTAAAAACACCTGCTCCATCCCATAAGGAACATTTTAGTGGTTAATTCTGGCTAGGAAGAGCTAAACCTTTCACGCTCAACCAAAGCTAAGAGTAGGTCCCTCACAAGCTGGGTTTATTGGAAGTTAATTCTGAACTCGGTGCATATTGAAATGCTCTTTCCGAAAGGCCAGATGTTCCCTCCGGCTTCACGGGGGCTGCTCATGCCCTCAGCCACGCGGGATGTGCCCCACGGTCAGCGAGGTTAGACTTGCTGCCAAATTACAGTAAGACACTTTTACCAAAGTCTCATAGTGACAGTCACAGGAAATCCCTTTTCATTTAGTGATCTCCCAAACAAGTTTTAGGACCAATCAAATTTGAAGTAATAACTATGAAAACAATAACTTGCACTTTTTTAGGGCATCTTTTCAGAAATGATTGTGTGAGAGACTTCAGATTTACAGAATCGTGACATAAAGCAACAGCAGATTCTTGTTACCCCGAGATGTCACCTTATTCTTCACTTCAGAGAGTTTAAGTAGACTTTTGCCATTTTTTCCAGGGGAACAGGATTAGTACCTCACAAACACAATTACTAATGAAAGCCAGGGTAAGAATTACCCAAGACCTCTAAAATGAGAGGGCAAGTACCCCAGCTGCTCTAAGCCAGTGCAACGCCACTGCTTTAATCGGGTAGAAATAGGCGTTACAAATCACGTTTTGGTAAGGGGTGTGTGTGTAATGAGTTCATTATTATAAAAAGGAAACAATAATTGAAGCAGCAATAGTCCTGAACCTTTGTATGGGCAGGATATGCGTTACAAATCACGTTTTGGTAGGGGGTGTGTTTGTAATGAGTTCATCACTATATAAAGGAAACAATAATTAAAGCAGCGATAGTCCTGAACCTTTGTATGGGCAGAAATAAAATTATTGAATAAAAAGCAAAAAATATTTTAAGAACATCATTCTGATCCCAGTTCTTCTGGGACAGACAGTCTCAAACCAGTATTTCTACAGCAAAGACAAAACACATTTTCAGTAATTATAAATAATCTTGATTCTGATAAGTTGCTCGGGCAAATGAACATAAGAGTGTAACTTCATAAATATGAGTAGAGTATGAATCCCAGAGCAATATATTTCATTTATGCCATCTGAACCAGATCAGGGTTGGGGTGTGTTTGGGGTTTTTTTGTTTGTTAGTTTGTTTTTTGGGGGGTTGGTTGGTTGATTTTTTGTGGGGTTTGTTTTTTTTTTAAGATCAGGGTTGGGGTGTGTTTGGGTGGTTTTTTTGTTTGTTTGTGGAGGGGTTTTTTTCCCCCTTCTTTCTTTCCCTCCCCCTACTAACTGGACTCTAGACCTTCTCTATAAAAAAGGACTGGAATAGTGTAGTAAATATCCCTTTTGTAGTATTTTGCAGCAGTCACATTATTAATTTATTAGTTCTATGACACATTGGACTATTAGCTAAATTCTGTAATTATATGGTTTAAAGCACAAAGGTAAACAAAAGCTATAATCCTGAAACAATTATATGCCCTGTTATTATTCCAGAACACCAAGCCTAACATTCATTGCAGTCTTAAATAAAAAAACTACAATATACCTTTGTATCAATATCACGTATTAGAGTAAGTAACAGCATCAGGAGTATCAAAGGATTTAATAAAATTATAACCAGATTGATAAACTGTTTGTTACACTACCACAATGCATTCATATCTGATCAATTTAACTTTGACATTTTAGATAAAAGCAGAGATAAAAACAGAGACCCCATTTTGTATAAAATACACCTTTTACCTAATCGCACTTCATGAGCTGATACAGGAGACAAAAAGCACCAGTCTCTCCTGTATTTCTTCAGAAGGGTTTTTAATTTGGAGATCTGGAATTGAATGTCTGTGGACAGACACTTGGCAAAGTGTTACCAGTGAAAGATAAGGAAATAGGGTATCCTTTACAAGAGAGTTTGTGAGAAGCTGTCCAGGGAACTTCTAAAGCACTGGTTGGGATAAAGGTGACAGCCCCATTGGGGTACATCTCAGACACATTCCATACGCTAAACTTGTTACAAAGAATTGCTCTAATTAAAATAAAGACAGACTGACAAAACCCAGCATTCTAAAGTTCAAAACATGCTTCCTTGTCATTAAAGTCCAATGAGAAATACTGAACATCCTGTAGCGAATTTAAGAAGAAAGCCCTTGATAATTAGACAATGCTGTGAAGAACCACTGAAAGCATGTCTACCTCAAAGAGGTCAATCCCACAAAATCTACTGCTTTATGGAGCTGACATACAAGAGTCTTTAAGCATCAAAAGCTTTTCTTCCTGTAGTTTTCCAGGTTTTCCTTAGCTTTCTCATTTCTAGTGGACAAGAGAAGGCGACAGATCACAGGGAGTAGCATAGACAAAAAACACACTGTCTGGTAGCTGTAAGCTGTTGAATCAAGCTGCTTTATATTTATCTTCACATCGCATCCAACACACAGAAGCCTTAGTCTATCTCTGTGTGTTATCATACATGACACCAAATCATAATCTAGGTCACTAGCGTGGAATACATACAGATGGGACAAAAGGTGGATAAACCTGTGATTCATCAGTTCTTCACAGAGGTAAAGAAGCTAAATTGGTCTGAAAACAATTCCTGCATCTACTGCATCATTCCTGCATCTATTCCTGCATCTACTTGACCAGGAATCTTGTATTCTCTGCTTCAGAGCTGAAGACTAGCTTGTGAAGCTAGAAGCTTACCTGTTTCTTCCATCAATTATTAAAACAAGCTTCTACCTGAAATCCTACTAATATTCTAAGGTCATCAGAGCTATGAAATATTTGTAATAAAACTTAGGAAAGTTATGTAGACAATGTGATTAAACTAAAGCAGGACTCAGATTAAATTCGAACATCTGTGTGTAAAAGAAACTGCTTCTGTAAAATCTGGTTTAAATATACACAAAATGTTCAGAATTATTTTGAACTGACAATCACAGCTTTTGTGACTAGAAAGTAGGCAGAGCACCCAGTGCTTTGAGAATACTCCCCACTAGGAGATAGTTGCATGAACCAGGTTTGTTTACAAGGATTAAGAAAATGTTTCAAGCTGAACGCAGAAACCTGGCTTGGTAGCATAATGTTGTGGCTCATTACACCAAAGCTCACCCCGTCCCAGCATCTGTCATTAGAATTCTGGATCTTAAAGCACTAACACTGATGCTGGATCAAAAAGAAAATCGAACCACAAAAAATCTGGCTTCTTTCACATTAATCACATCCAAAAGAATACCTGATTGCATTTTAAAAAAATCCCACATTTTAAAATGCTGCTGTTCCATCGTAGCAGTTTTGAAACATTTATAAGCTGAGCCTGAGTGTGTTCTAATCCCAGTGGCTGGCGTAACAAGGGCCTGAGGATCCTGGGCTGTCAGGAACAACAAATTGCCAACAAGAAACACATCCTGTAAAACACTGCCTGGGTAGTTTATTTAAATTTGAATCTGTATCTCTGTTGTTGGCACATAGCATTAGTCATGACTTAAACCATTAGTAACAGCACTCCCCCACCTAACACACAATGCAGTAACAAATGTGAGTACTGTATCAGTGAGGAGCAGGCATTTTATCAGCCTCTTTTAAAATGCTGGTTATTTGTAAAAATAAAATAAAACCACAAAAACTAAATAAAGTGTGCAGCAATTTTCAACTGGTTATCTAGCTCACAGAGCAACTACAGAAACCAGAGTATTAAAGGTTGCGGTGTGGCTGTTGCATTGATTTTCATGCCTGCATACTTGGCATGGTGCAAGAGCATCAGTATGTGATAAACTACAATGTATTTCATAATGGGGTGGTTTGCATTAAAAAGGGGAAACAATGGAGGCTTGCTGGTGGTAGGCCATGGCATGCAATTTTTACTGTCTTGGGGGCAGCATGATTTATGGTACACTAGCAGCACGGGTTTATATCTAGCTCTACCGGCTGCGTTTAATAACCTTAACTGTCCCTTTTGCCAAGAAGGCGGCACCCACAAGCCAGCAGTGTAGTCAGCAGGGGATTACTCTGTTCATGCCTACGAGAAACCGATGCAATCCAGCTTGAAACAATGGACGAATCCAGTCACCTAACAATACACAAGTTAACAACCAGAGTAAATGCACAGAAGTGTAGGCTTCTTCATTTAACGGAGGCTTATAAACCATCTCCACCATAGCTGAGCGGGTTTAAGGTCTCTCCACAGTCAGCAGATGGATGGGTCACCTCCAGAGATGACTGTGGACCTCAAGCAGGCTAAAATCACTCTCTGATGGTACCTGTTTTCTCTCCATAACACAATCACTTACTAGAGTCCTGGTACATCTCATTTTGGTGTCTTACATGCTAAAGAAAGGTGGGATAAATCTATGCATCTGCACAATTTTCCCCCAGTACCAATGGCTAAAGCCTAGCCATGCTTTCCAGGCCAGAAATTGAGCCAATAGGACTAGCAGCACCTGGGAAGCTTATGTCTCAACCAGAAGACATTTAACACCTTCCAAAAAATAACCTTTCATGATTCATTACAATTACATTGACTGTGATGTAGTACCATACAACAGGCAGTCTCTGGCAAGGTAGCCTACCACAAACAGTGGGGCTGATCCTAAAAGAGCATTAGTATGAAACTATGGCAAGCTGCAACTTAGAGTTGGATTTAAATAACAAAAACACAAATCAGTTTCATCAGAGGCTGAATGTAAACTGCATTTTGAACATCTTTCACTCCTTTTAAGGAAGTATTCTGGAGTTTGGCACCTGGGCAGTAACAAGATTTGAGGCTTCATAACAATTCTCCATTCAGAAAGTCATGACAACCCAAGTTCATCAATGTCACAAATAAAGTCTACAAAACAAGCCTGTTACTCTCCCACCCAAATGGAAAGCTAAGGTTTACAGAAGTTTGGGTTTATATTTTCCCTCCTTTCACTCAGATTTTTTCTGCATTTGCACTGTGCTGCTCCTTACCGTTTTCTCCACCTCTGGTTTACACGACTGCTGAACACAGTAAACATGCTGCTTTGACACCGTAACCTTATGTGTTTGTCAGGGTTTAACTATCCCTGAAACTACTCAGCTCACGCAAACTCTCTCTTCCCCTTCTGCCCCTCAAAGTCCAGTTTCAGTTTAATGTTCTCTTTTGAACCAGGCCTTAGCCTTACAAACACCAAAGCGCTTGTAGCCTGAGTGCAACCACAAACATGGATCTTCTACAATAAGTCATTTCTCTGCTCTTTTCTCAAGGATTCCAGCTGTGACACTCCTGTGTTTTCTGCCTGCATCTTTCAAACACCTTTGATTTTGCAAAATACATTCAAAAAGATAATAATATACCAGAAAAACTAAGAGGCAAATCATTCATATTCATGAGGACAGAATTTTTGCCAGTAGTTTGTGAGTGGTTTGGTTAGTGCACAGATTTGATACATTTTCCTATGCTCAACTGTTTACAAGCAAAAAAAATTAAAACAGAGAAATAAGATATGAAAAATTTGGGGTTTTTTTTCAATCTCAACTCAGTAGAAATTTGAAGCTTAAAGTATATCATAAATGAAATTAAGAGTTGATAAAGAATAAAAATTTTCCCCTAAAGTGCAATACCCTGTTGAAAGATAACAAGCAAAGGAGTGTTAGTAAACACAACAAATTTCATCACAACAGACCTGTTTATTTGGAATGGGCTCAAATGCATAAATAAATACACATTTATTTTCAGGCTGAATTTTCTTTTAAGTGTCCAGAGATTTTTATTAATCGCTCTGCAGGCAATATATATGTCCCCTAAGGTTTTTCATGCACTTCCTACTATGTTTATTAGAAAATAATTGCCAGCTGCCTTTTACTGGCTTAAATTTGCAGCTTTGAAGAAACTTATGCTTTCATATAGTATCAAACCGAAAACTGCAGCTGTGTCTTCCAAACGCAGTTGTTATAATTGCTGCAGAAACCTTGATCAATTTAAGACATGTAGCTCTGCTTTGAACTAATAAGAGTCAGTCTAAGCAGGAATATTAAAAGTGTGATTCAGATATCAAGTAAAGGTGAGAGGCAGAGAACCCAGAAAAAGCTGCAAAAAAAGAAAACATTTAACTCCATAAAAATGGCATTAAAGAACGAATCTTAAGAGATATTAAACTCCTAATGCAACACAAGTGAGCTGAAAAACACATTGTACTGTGTTCACAATCATCTGTTTTGGCAAAAAGACGCTGTGGTGACTGTTCAATATGCAGAGTTATATTCAAACCCTTTTTGCAAATAAAAGGGGAAACACGACTATAACTGCCTTAAGTATACACAAGAAACAAATAAAAACAACAAGGTAGAACTTGCTGTTAAAACAAAGATACACTCATCTGTGAGTTATGATTTAAATAACAAAGTTCTCAGTTTTACCATTTCTCCAGATCAGTTCTTCTGCCCCTTCCTTAAATATTTTATAAATACCTATCTTGCAAAGGTCTGTTATTTATCACATACTGCCTAGTAAACCTTCAGATTCTTTATGTATCATTGCAGGCTGAACCCTTTGCTCCAGAAAGCTGACTACTCCCCTCTGTTACTCTGAAATATAGGACATTTCTTAAGTCTCAGAAGTTTTCCAACTTTTCTTAGCCAAAAAAAAAAAAATTAAACAAAAAATCATTTTGGCTTTTTCTAATAACTATTTTTTATCTATGCACCGGCCTTGCAACGGTTTTGCCATGCATTCCTAAGAGACCATGTTTCTCAAGTCCAGTAATTCTGCATAGAAGTGCTGCTGGGCTCCCTCTGCACTTGCAGCCCAGAGGCCAGCTGGCAGCAGGGCAGGATTTGAACCAGTGGCCCGGTTGCAGATATGACAGCTGGAAGTTTGGCATCCTTTCGTGATACATAGTCATTTGAATGTTTGGGGTATGACAAAACATTTGTCTTCCTCCTCCACCAGAAACTTCTTTCGTGTTCCAGCTGCTTTTCTTCCTTCTATGGCAAAATATGAATCTGACCCTTGATAAGGTCACCCAGAACTGGGAATTTCAATCTCTCCTGTGCTGTGAGGCCTGGATTCCCATGTCTGTCATGTTTGTCTCCCTTTAGCTTCATCCTCTATAATAATTAGCCATCACTGCTTTTATCTAATTCCCCAAATTGCTGAGACAGTACTCCAGAATCTACTACGATCTACCCTAATGATCTGAGATAATCCAGGCATAATTGTTTGTTTGACTCCTCCTTTAGTCTGTCCCTTGGTCTCTGAAACTATGTTCCTTGCATCTCCTTCCTTTCCAAGTCGAATGCAGTAGTTCCATTGCTTTTGCAGTTTGACAGCTGTCTTGTAATCCACTAACCTCAAAGATCTATAAATCAGCACCCAGCGAACTTGTTTTGCTTCTAGATGTTGTTTTATCTGCAGGGGCAGATGGCTCCATCTCCCTAACACAGCAAGATTTATCAAGAGAATTAACCAGAGTTGTCTCATTTCAGCCTGATTTCTCAGTGATTCCATAGCCTTGCATTGCCTGTCCTCCTACTGGAGTCCCATCAGGGTGCTCCACTGGTATGTATACTCCTCCTTTCTCTGTCATCCAGGTGGAAGTCTAAAGCTCTCCCCACAACAGATTTCAACATGTGCTGGAAAAACTACAGAAAGACAACCGACATGCCAAGAAAGCTCACTGTACAAGAGCAGCAGGTGTCTTACTCGTCCAGGCAGGAGCAAGTAATTCAGCATCTGTTTCAAAAGCAATTTCATAAATATACTACACCTCCCAATTAGTATATATTGCAGTGCTTTTTATTGTAAGCCACTCCCTAGGTAAACCAGAAGAAGGAAGGACAGAGCCTCTCTAGACAAACCACTTTCGACTTGGAATGAGCAGACAAGAAAAAAAAAAAAAAAAGCAGCTATTCACCCTCCAAATAATCCATTGCAAAACGATGCCTTTCAGTTGACTGTGCAATGTCAAATTGCCTCACTTGAATTGCAGAGGAGAAATTATATATGACCTTTATCCTTATGCTCAGTCTTCTCTATCCTGAAGCTTTTTAATACAATTCAGCACAATTATTTAGAATTATTTCACAGCAACATGAAGGAAAAAATTTTCTACAACCTTCTAAAAGGCGTCTAAGATATAAATTAATTTCATGGACACTAATTTTGCTGAGCTCTCAAAATAAAATAAAACTAAGGAAAGTTCCACTGACAAATAGGACACAACTACACAATTACAGAACATTTTTACAGGGAAAAAGAGCCCAATCTTCATGTAAACTTACCTTTGTATTTCTGCACCTTTAACTGTGAGAGTTTAATCTTTGTTCAATATGCAGAATTTTCTAGCATTATGGATTCATATTTCATTCATAGGGAAGAATTTAACAACCCACACTTTTTGGGGCAGACATGACATGATGCCAAGTATAAAGAAAACAAGCTGTTTTCACCTAAACGTGGATCTTATAAACTACCAAAGCCTCTAGAACGCTGTATCCACATGCCCAATAAAGCAGGCCTTGAACACACACAATCTTCTGCTTATTTAAACAAAGTGTTCTACCCCTGCCAAATCAAAACCCGCTTTCGCCAACGTAAAAATGTTTCTTAACAACGCATAATGCTGTGTTACTGAATTTCAGCTGTCCTCCTGCACTGGTTGAACCGTACGCCGTAGAAGATTTGTTTTTACAGAAAGAAAACAGGCATTTTTATTTCTGCTGCATATGAAAATACTCGTTTTCCTCTGAGTTGAGCAGTGCTTTGCTCTTTTTGGTTTGGGGCTTAAGATAAAATGCAAACTCAAAAATACAGACAGCAACTGAGGAAAATAAGTGTCTCAAATGTCAGAAGTTCAGAAGACTAGTAAATTGAACACAAATGCCTAGGCAACCTTAACTGTACCTACGCTTATTTTTCTACCTATACTAAAACCATTAAGGTACATAAATACTTACAGGCCATAATCATAACCAGTTCAGGAGTACTTTCCAGAATTGTTTGCCAACAAAACTTGAAATATACAATTCAAGATTCTCATAAGGTTCCTCAATATCCCAGCACATGAGGAAGACTGAGAAAAGTAATTTACTGTTTTGAAGAGGAAAATAATTGCTGAAAGGTTTACAGTACACATAAAAATAACATTGTGTAATGCACAGTAATAACTTCCACAACTAACTGAGTATTTTGGAAGAGGATAAATAATGAAATAGTTATGTATGTGCACAAGAGAGACAATATTCATAGAAAAAAACACAAAACCCTCTGGACTAAAAACATGTGTGAGCTTATGCGTAGTCTAATTTTTGTCCCGCAAAAAGGCCAGTGCTCTCACCATTAGGCTTTAGAGCAGAACTCAGATTTAGCCTGACAGATAATGACAACCCTTTTGTCAAAATAAAATAAAAAATGAACACAAACATTCTTGGAGACTTTGAAACTTCATAATTTGTTCCATGCCTTCCAGCAACATCAGCAATTCCTCCCTATGTATTGTGAAATAAAGTGGCAATTCAGAAAACTCTTAAAAAACCTTTGTCCTCAGTTTTGCTGACCTTGAGTCTGTATTTTCTCACTCTGGGAGGTAAACACCTAGCAGGAGTCATTAAACAAATGGACATTTTGAAACTTGATTCCGTTCTTCCAAACTTCAAACAGAGTTAACAGAAAAAAAACCAAACAAACAAAAAAAAAACCACCACCACACCCACACAACCCCTGAGCATTTCACTAGTCAATTTGCAAACATGTACCAAATAGGTGTTTTTAATAAAAACAGTTAAAACGGCAATAGCAGCTTATATTCTGGTAATTCTTTTAAGAAAGTTGTCAGAAGACAGCTGTACACCCTGAATTAAGAACTCCTATACAAACGTTGCAGTCATCCACAGAAGATGCCTTGCATTTACAAGAATTATTAAACACCATCTTAGAGACGGATGCTGCCAAATTTATGCAATATAATGATGGAGAATTCTCCAGAAAAACATTGACTTCTGAGAACTGCAGAACAGACCTGTGACATTTAAAATTTGCCCATTTGTAATTATTAAACAAGTAGGTTTTGTCAGCATATTCAGCTTATTGACATACCAACAATTAGAGTGTTTAACTGTCTTCATTGCATTGGTTCTGTACTTCAGCTAATTCAAATTGAGTAGCCTTAACCCTGCAAATACAGATTAGTTTAAAAAAAAATCACTACATGCACTTAAACTTATTCATTACACATGCAACGACCTGCTGTGCGTGCCCTGTAGCCCAGGCAAGTTAAGTTAACCAGTTCTTCAGTAAGGCTACTCACGTAAAATTTATTCTGCGAGGCAGAGATCAACTGCCTTGCACACCTGCGGTAGCTCTGACTGTTGAGAGCATGAGTGCTCTTGATCATCCCTTCGGAAAGCTGCCTGGGATGTGCTGGCATTGCCAAACATGCTCACACCAGCTGCCAGGCTCACAAACAATAGCTTTGATGTGAGGTGTTGCTAATAAAATGGGTAAAATCGGTCTTACTACCAGCTACCACGGAGCTTGTAAAACTACCAGGCCAGTGAGGCCTAAACAATGCTGGGATGCTTCACTTGTGTTTCAAAATGAAAAGTTTACTCAGAGTCTTGGGAGATTCGAGGGACATTAATTTGAAAATGGATCTGGAGAAGAGTCTTTTCAAATGAGGTCTCTCCAGACAGACTGAGCTAGAAGAGAGGTTGGGAGCGTTTGTAAGGGAGCAGCCCAAGAAAGTGGTCTCATTCTCAAAGGAGCCAATTCAACGTCTCCCACTGACTACAGTGCAAAAGCACTGCTGTTAATTACTGTGTGTTGGGAGGGAGGAACAGATAATATTCTAAGCATGACTTTGGTCTAAGTCTTCAAACACTGAATGAGTTATATTCAGCAATATATTTCACACAACATTGTCCATTATTCATAAATTTATGTAATTCTCTGCAGAGTCTGGTGGGTTTTGTTAATAGACAGGCCAACACGAATGGCAATTAAAGTGAACCAAAGTACGCAGTGATGGGTGCATGTTACAAACAAAAGGATCCCTTTGATCCCCCAGGTTGAAAGGCCTTCTGAAAAACCTTTAGCTGGTGCAGAGATAAACATGATGGTTTAGAACCTTTTGACTTATGTGACATCAGCCTCAAAACATTTTTTAGTCCATTTTTAATGATTCTGTATGTAATTAGTAACACCAAAGTAGCAGCAGATTGACAAGCTACCAGCAAGCTGATTATACAGTGGGAAAATCAGGAAAATTATTAAGGCATGAAATGTTTATTTAACTCCCCATGCAAACACAACACAATCCCACATTACTTACACTGCCTTGGAGCCACCTTGGCCGAAGCATAGCAATGGAAGACATGCTGCTCACAGATAGAAAGGCCACTTCCTTGCTGGCTCTGCAGAGCGCATTCCACCAGACGCACACCCAGGCATGGGAAACTACTGTCAGCCTCCATAAGTGGAAAATCATGCTCCTTATGGTAACCACCATGCAGCGCCTAAGATGGCACTGAGATTCGCTGGGATCAAACCTCAAAGGTAATGTTTGGAGCAGCAGTCATATCAAACACTTGAAGTCCTCCCCCACCCATCAAAGTACATTAAAATAGTCGACAGTTATGTCATTGCCATGCCAAGTAGCATAGCCGCCTTCTCCTACATAAAACTTAAAGTTTACAAATGTTTTTAACAAGGTCTGTTTCTCTGTACCCACCCTAGTAGGAGGAGGATAGTCAAACAGAAGGAAGTTTCTGACTTTATTCTGCAGAGATTAAAAACAAACAACCAACCCAAACAAAAACAAACAAGCAAAAACCCCACAAATTTCTAAGTTAATAAACTGTTAGGAAAGACATCAAGATGATGCTTAAAGCTTACAAATGTTTTTAACAAGGTCTGTTTCTCTGTACCCACCCTAGTAGGAGGAGGATAGTCAAACAGAAGGAAGTTTCTGACTTTATTCTGCAGAGATTAAAAACAAACAACCAACCCAAACAAAAACAAACAAGCAAAAACCCCACAAATTTCTAAGTTAATAAACTGTTAGGAAAGACATCAAGATGATGACTCTAGGAATGGAATCTTACTTCTCCAACAAATATCTGGAACATGACTAGAATCTACTCAGCACCTGCAGACACATAACCTTCTTTTGCCTTCTCATCATAGTGCCCAAATAACTTGCAAATGTGAGTTCCATCAATCCCATGACACACATGCAAAGAGGGTTCCAATTCCACTTTCATGTGATTGATAGATGAATGCGTAGGGCACAGATCATTGGAAGTACTTGAACACCTTTTGAGGATCTTGGCTCAAATGACCCACCCACATGAAAACTGTGGCCATTGGGAAACATACAGAAGTCTTGGTTCTGAGCAAAATCCTGATCTCTAGGCTGATATTTGCTCTGCATTTCCTAATGCCCTGTCAATGAGGGGTTTGAACTAGGACCCTGTTTATCTTCCTCTGCAGCTGTGCTCATTTTCACTACTGAACAATAGCTTTTGGTCATTGGGGTTTTGATCCAACTCATCAAAACTCAGTCGGACTTAACTTTCCAAAATATTACCTTGTATTTGATCTATCTCTGTGTTTTATGATTTCAAGAGTATTACTCAGTATGGGGAAAAAAAGAGAGGAATGTGCCTATCAGAACAGGAACATCAGACAAAAGCAAAACACATTATTTTCACTCCATTTCTCCCACTGTTTAATAGCTTGACTTCTGTATACCAGCTTCCACGGTTATAATATTAAGACAGCTACAGCATAATGTGTTTTCTTTCAAAAGGTCATCATTGTATTAGCAGTATTTGATGCATTATGACCACAGCACACATTTTTTAGAGATAACAGTGTATGCAATATTTTTCTATAATTTATTGGCACCAAGAAAGTCTATTTAATTTTTGCTTTAGGAGGAACATCTGCAAATGATTGGCATAACTCAAGGAACCTTTGCAGCTGCAACTTGCTCTAAGAGCAGAGCAGAAAGCCATGTTTGTCAATATGCCTGAGTAGGATTAAAAAAGAACAAAAAGAAACAAAAAATAAAAAACCCCAAACTACAAAACAGTTAATTATTGGAAGTAAATGTTTCATGATCTGCATACGGCACCCAGAGCTGAATAGATCATTAGCTAAACTTCCAGTCAGCATTCCACATAAGCAAATGTTTTCCTCATAAGTGCTTGCATAAGTTCGTCAGCAGTCGCAGTGACTTAAGAGGAAGTACTTACGTACGCTGTGCTATAAGCGGGGCCAAGGAAAAGCGGTGATTTTTCTAATGTCTTAACTTCATAATCACATGCATTTCTAACTCTTACTGTGCTTAAATTTCCCCTCCATATTGAATCCTTAATAGAAAACCACTACACCTGGCAAGTGCTGTGAAGAGCTACACCTAAACTCATAATGCCATTGAGGATAGCTTCTTCTGTTTTCCATTTGTGCTTCCCTGTTGCAGCCTAACAGGATATATTCGCGGTCCTATTTTGAGAGCATGCACGGGTCAAGGATCACACACGGTGAACAGTTTGCATGCAGCCACCCTGGGTTTGACAGTAAGAGAATTTAACGGTATGGATACTGGTAGTTCAGTGCCAAACGGCCCTGCTGCCATGGAGCAGTCCCAGGCATGTTTAATTTAAATAATAAATGTAGCTGTAGTGCATTAATGAGCAACACGGACAAGACTCTATGAACTCCTGTCTCCTATCCTAACAATGTACACACTGTGCTGCATGAATGCTGCCCGTAAATTAGTCGACAGCTGAAGATCAATACACAGAGAAACCAGCTAAATAAAATCAAATCCAGGTAGAAAACACTGCAGAGAGCTTGAGGGAGCCCATAAAGGAATAAAACAACAGGTGCTGACAGCAACTCCATCCACTTCAGATCTGACCCACAACTACTTCAGTATGATGGGCTCAGAGTGACCATCTGGGTGTAAAGGTCCTTCAGTGCCGAGTCCTCAGCTTTGCAGCAACAGCATGTGCACAGGACAGAGTCCCCTCCAAACAACCCTGAGAACCATCACAACTCCCAAGCCTGAGGGGCCCTATTCATGTCCATCTCTCAAAAATAAATTGAATTATTTTGATACAGTCAACATTTTTCCAGGCTTTACGGTAATTTATAAATGTACTAATCTCCATTTATTTCCAGCAGTGATCTACTAAGATTCTCACTAACTGAAAACAGATGTAGGAGGATATTCCCTGCCTCAGAGGCCATATTACTTCTAGCAGTTAGAATTATTTACCAGCTACAGGATGCTTCTGTACATGCTGTAAATAGGAAGCAATTTCAATAATGGACCTTCCCTTCTCTATTGCCCCCAAAGAGGCTGTTTGAGATAGGGTCTGTATCTCATTTAATTTTAGAACAAGAGGGACATGCTGAAACCTTCTGGTCAGATCTGCTTGTTTGCTTATTTCTGGACCGTAGGTGGGCTGGTGCCGGGAGCATCTGAGCTCGAGGAAGGACGTGGGTGGCAGGGACATTGCTTTCTCTGCTGTACTAATTTCCAAAGACTGAAATAAACATAAAAGAAAGAAGTGCAGCTCACAAAAGGTGTTCAAGCACATGAAATGAGTTCAAAAGCCTCCCGGAGGTAGAGAGTCTTCCTGAACAGAGAAGTTACAGTAGTAAAGGAGTGCTATTAATTAAATATATCTTAATAGTATCTGCTGCAAGACACTTACCAGGAAACTGGCTTTTCCTGGAATTCTCCAAATGTGGCCATGGATGCAGAGTGGGTAAGGAGTAACAAGTCCCAGAATTTCTTTCATTGGAAAAATTTAAAGATCAATTTTAAAAACTGTTTTCACGGATATAGCACATAAGGCACATGTTAAGAGCTTTCCACTGAGCCTTAAATTACAGTGAGTTGTACAACTCCCAGAAAACACAATTCCTCAAGAATAAAATCAAAAAAGATGACACAGGGTGCAGAATTTCTTCCTAAACAGACAGCATCTTCCTGCCTGATCCTATTTTTCAAAAGCACCATTACAATATTAATTATTTGTATTGATCGTGATCTAAACTCACTTTTCATTGCTGTAGAGCCCATCTGTGGCTGCTGCATCATGTGTTTACAGAAATCTAATATCAATTAGTGACTTTGATATTTTGATTACTAGGGATCCCAGTTCAACATATCTTCCGATACACATAATATTCAGCGTGTTGTATAACTCTATGCTGAAAATAAATTTATGTGTCTGCTTAAGAAACCTACCCCAAAATACCCCAAACCTGAAGCAATCAAGGTCATTATTTAGTGAACGTTACTGAAAAATAGTCCTGGAGTGCTGAGATTGAAGATCCCTGCTCCAGGCCAGCAGACAGGCATGAGGGAGCAGGCTGCTGCCTGCTCTTGACAGCAGCAGGTACAAGAGCAGCTATACATGAAGTTGAAATGCAGCAGTATGTTTTCAAATCGAAGAACAGGGTTAAAGGAACTAAACACATTATACGTGAAATGAGTAAATAAATCCCAAGAAATGGAATTAAGATGAGCATTAATCAGGAGGGTTTTGAGCATGGCACATGCACGGACCAGCTCATAGGAATCTTGCTAATTGCCTTTCAAAGGCCACTTTATCCTATTAAGATTATCCTCAGGAGGCTCAAGACTTTGGGGGCGGCAGGGAAGACTGAAAAACCTAGCCACATTTATCATGTTTAGAAACAAACAGAAATTGATTTTTATTTATCTTATGAACCAAAACCTCTGTTATCTTTCTCTCCTGATATTTAATCCTTTTTTTTTTTTCCCCCTAGCACTATAAATAATGAGACACACCAATTAAGCTGAGGGTAACCTGAGCAATGCGAGATAAATACCAGGACACCAACTTCAGTAAGCACGACATGTAATTTCTCCTGTGCACAAGCGTCGATGCAGATTACATGACAGTTTCAGACTTACTGCTGTGACCAAGCGAGGTATAAATTATGACAGGTCCACATGGATTACAGATGATTTGAAGCAAATCAAAGGCATTAACTTTAATAAGGTGCTTTGTCTCCCTTAAATGCCACTCTTACTTTCTGTAACAGCAGCCGCTAAAAATCAATGATCAGAGACCTCTGCATGCAACAGAGCTGTTAACCTCTGGAACTTCAGCCAAAGGAGCCCGCGCAACCAGAGCTACGAACCCGTCTCCCAGATTCCCCCTCTGCAACACACAGCATCTGCAATAAGTACAATATTTAGAAGTAACTGGTTTTTACTTTTGAAGTTAACTCTACAAACATCCTCCTGGAAACTGCATCTGGGGTTGCAGTACCTTGCGTATCGTTGGATGTAGCGGGGCCGTATGCATAGCTAAAATTTAAGGCCACAAAAGAGACTAAAAATGGAATCTAAATGCTTATTATACTTTCAATAACATGGCAATAGTTCAGTCCGAGTCTCAGCCAGCTCTCAATAAAGTCAATGAGAGTTGTTTCATTGAAATCAAACAATATGTGATTAAGTCCTCATGGAATTATATGTAATAGTATATTCAAAATTGTAAAGAGTTTGGGGTTGACACCTAAAAGCCTATTTTCCTTCTGGAACTCTGCAACGAACGTACTTTAAAAAAAAATTAAAAAAAATTTAAAAAAAATCAATACATAATTCAGTATAGTGGAAAGATTATGATAAAGGGTTATTAAATATAGCTCAAAGATTGGGGATAAAAAGAATGAAGTCCCTCATTGCTTCAATCACGCTGTACTGACTTACATCACACACACTGTTCCAGACTGCAAAAAACTGTTCCAGGTTTCAAAGTAGAACCTCTAACACAGCAAAAGCAGTAACAGCATGATTTTGCAAAAAGGTGGGGTGGGGGGAGTTCCTACAGCTCAAGATAAATTTTGGGTTTGTACACTGATATTAACTTAAAATGTAGGGGGGTTTTGAAGTGTGCCAGGGCAAGGCAACAAAGCATTTCTTAACTTGGTTTTGCCAAATTTACTTTCCAGCTAGCACTGCTATTGGTAACGTCCATCACAATTCTCTGTCTTCCCAACAGCCTGGCCGAAATACCCGCGTAAGTGCTGACTCACACACCTCAACACCTTCCTGTCAAAGTTAATCTGGAATCGATTTTACTTTCCCAAGCTAAGGCAGAACTCCCGGAAGTCAGCTACAAACAACATTCACTGATCGGTGTTCAGCACTTTTTATAAGTCCTGTAAGATTTCATGAGTGTACCACTTGAGTTTGCTACCAAACCCTTGGAAGCTTCAGATCAAAGTAATCAATTATATTTGCATCTTTTTTCAAGGGAAGAAAAAATAATATGTTTCCCCCATTTTGTTTCAGTTCCTGTAACCCTTCTAATTAGATTTTTTAGCACAAAACTGAAAGGAAGTACACAGAACGGTGTATTTGCATTCATTACTGAACATCAGACTCGGCAGAGGTCGGTTTTGACAGTAGAAGATGCAAACGCCATTGCTAGCTCCTGCATGGCAGACAAGGAGCTTTAAGATCCGGCTAATTTATTAGAAGCAAATTAGTTACTGCTACTCAAAAATTCTTCTTTATAGATCATTTGTTCATCCTTGTTTCATTTCCTTCTTTCAGAGGAAGGTTTCTCTGTTGTTTTCCCATCTGCAGTATTAAATAAATACAGCTGAGAAAGCACATGCTTGTTAAATCCACTATCTCGTGGAAATCAACCATTATCACTCTGAGTCAAGGTCTTAAGCTTCATCCCAAACAAACAAGTGAAATGCCAACCATTTATGTCTCCTGCTGGCATGCAAGACAACATGCCCAGGTAACACGGCCACATCATCTCCTTTGCTTTTGATAACACTGCTTCCAGTAGAGCACGAATGCAAATAAATCAGAGCATGGCTTTCCTTTTATCTATTAATGAACAAAAAGCAGTTGATACACAAAGGAAGAGATGCTCAGGATCCTTCAAGGGCATCCATGTTGCTTTTCTCATTTCATAGCAACAATTAAGTCATTCATTTCTCTGCAAAATTTCTATTGTCATTTATCATTATTAATGATCATTTTAGGGCATTCCAGAAAGGAAATGCAGTCTGGTGTTCCACAGAAATCAATTTACTGACACCATTAGAACCGTGCAAATAATTTGGTTTTGGTTCAGTTGCCAAGCAGGTGGTGTTGAAAGGGAAAGGTTTCCACCAGAATCGAATTCAAGAAAAAAATATTTTTCTTGCCAAAATAAAGAAATTGTTCAACACAACAGAAAGCATTACTCTTGACACACAACGGTTGGACTTCTAGCAAACAGGAAAAATAAGTAAGCTTCCTGAATCACAAAGCTGTAAGGTAGAGGAGGAAGGGCCACAACGCTCTCCATGTACCCAGTACCTCCAGCATTCCACCAGGATGTGGAAGCTCCAGTTCAGCTACTCTGCTTGCTCAAAGCTACTGGAGACTGTACTATCCCTGCTAATTTTTAGAAGATCATCCTAACCAGCAAGCTGTTGCAGCCCCTTTTGTTGGAGTAATTTCAATTGTATCCACTTAATCATTGCAGGAAAGAAAGTAAAAAAAAAAAAAAAATCAAATCACAGGCATGGTAGTCTAGCATATGGCTTG